>NC_137794.1:52962740-53178562 GCF_963383645.1 Muscardinus avellanarius
CTTTGGGAAACACAGACTACATTCCAGTCTTGGCTTGGTCACGTCATATACCTTCTGCCTCTGCCTTAAACTTGGCTCATAGGAACACTGGATAAACCAAATTTGTTTTCGTGAACATGGAAATACTAGTCTCAATTCTTTCACCACCAATCTGTGTTGTAGAGGACATTGTTTTATATAAAGGCCTTCAGACACTTCCAGTAATTAAAACGAAGGGGAAAGAGGCCTAGGATTTACCTAGCTCTGTAGTGATGATCTGGGGAGACAGTGTGTGCCGATAACATGATCTCTGGTCACCCACACACCTAGAGATGTATGGGAGAAAGACTCTCTTCTCTCTATTTGGAGACCCTCTAGCATGAGAACTGATGCTGGCAATGTGTCAGATGGACTGGAAGGCACAGAAAGAGGTCACTTAGTCGGTCAATTAACAAGTCTTTATTGAGTGCCACAAGCTACACAGCTTGGTATAAGCAGAAGTCTCTCTTCCTGCCTTGAGGCACATGTACCACAGCAGGCATATGAGGCTCAATTGGCACCGCCTTCTGCTTTAACTTATTGGATAGTTTGTTAGTGTCTAATGGACTAAACAGACATCTCAACACCATCCAATACCACTCTGTATGCAGCATGTGTATGTGTCTCTATATGTGTGTATGTATAGATAGATATATAAAACTTGGCATCTCTTCCAGGAGATATGCCAAGATATATTCACAGCTTTATATACACATGTAATTCATGTATTTCTGTGCATATGGCAGTCAGGGGAATATATCTAATCAGTTGAACGTGCTTTATTCCAGATGTTTTTTTATCATATTTTCTCACTATCACTAATAAAAAACCCCCATAGTTGTTCTACTTGGACAGTTTGATTGGTCTTTAATCCCAAATCTCATTGAAAGAAGGAACACGGAGCGTTTTATGTTCTCAGAATGCGACAAAAATGTCGGCACATCAGCCACTCAGGAGGCACTATAGACAGAAAGTCCATCTCAACTCAAAGCAAGCTATAAACCAATCTGAGACGCTTGGCTTTTGATTGCCTGCACTTCTGTCTTGTAGATTTACCTTTCAATATTCCCCTCCACATGCCCATTCGGTGCCGCATCTTCTCTTGTATTTCACATAATGGCTGAAACCCCGCTGGTAGGTCAAAGAAGTTATTCACAGACTAAGTTTTCATCTCTCTATTCTCTTTCACCTTGTCTTTCCACTCAGTCTTAGAATCATCACTGTCATAAACAGCTACACACCCGTGTCTCTTTCGCCACCAGCCATGTGATTCCCAAATTCTGCCTTCTTTAAGTATTTCCAAAAGTCACACTTTCTACTAAAACCTCACTTCTGAATGAGGGTTTCCTGCAATTCTTTGATCCCTCTTCTTCCCTTTTATTCTTTCACACAAGAAAATTTTAAAATGACTATAAAAACTGTCTTTGATAAGTTCCTGGTTTAGACTCCTTGGTTCTACTTTGAAACCATCAGACCTGCTTGGTTTAATTTCCAAAGCTCTCATAAAATTAAACCACTCTGCCTACACTTCAGGCCACAAAAATATACCCATTTTATGCATCTGTGTTCATACTCTTCCACATACAGAGGGCATTGCTCCTCCCACTCTTCCTTTCAGTGCAGACAGATTTGCCCATTTAAGGCTCTTGCTTGTCTGCAGTCTTTCTCTTTATTATTTTCCAATGGCATTCACACTGACTTTAAAGAATTTCTCCCCACACTGGGGAATGAACCTACGGGCACTGCACCACTGAGCTCTACCCTCTTGGATATAGTTGGGGAACCCTTTTTTATTTTTTATTTTGAAACAAGATCTCCCTAAGTTGTCCACGCTGGTTTCCAAGATTGCAATCCTCCTGCTACAGCTACTTAAGTCACAGGAATTATAGGCATGTACCACTGTACCCAGCTAACAATTTAAGTGCAAAGCAGAAATAAAAACCACAAACAAATCTCATGAAGCTAACATCGTGAGGTAAAAAGATAATGTCATATTGTGCGTGCTCCTATAAACATATTAAAGACAGAAACTGTGCTGGGAACTTGTTTTATTACCTAGTTTGAAACATGACAGCTCAACAAATATTAAGCCACTGTGCCAATAATTAATTGATTGCCGGGGTGAGAGAAAGCTGCTATTTGAAGAATGCTGTAAAATAACGATCCCTACAAAGAAAGCAATTTTTCTGATTCATTTTAAATAAACTTTGCTATTCCGATGTAATTCATACTTACTAAGCAAGAACAGGGCTGAAAACTGTGGCTCAAAGGGACCAAACTGAAAAACATTTAATTAGGTAATCGGTGAGACAACATAAACTAATTCAGGCTTCAGAACCCAGAACACTGGTTTGAACTCTGCCTCCAGTATTTACTACTTCCGTGATGTTGGTTGGAAAAGTTTTATCATCTTTGTCTCCCTAATCCCTACTTTCATATATATATGAGGGACATAATAACTGAATGCTAAATGGAAAAGCATTTAAAACTTTCAGCAGTGTGTCTGACCTAGAAAAGACATCAAAAAATTGGTATTTCTTAAAGGAAAAACAGTAATGTTTGCGGATTTAATAGCAATGTGTATATTTTTTTTTTAAGGGAGAGACTATGAAGCACATGAGGAACAGAAGTTGGACTGAATACTTCCAAAAAGAAAAAAGAAAAGTAGAAAAACACTTCTCTGGAACTGTGACTCTGAAGGAGAAGTCTGCTGTTGGCCTCTTGGAGGAATGCTAGGCAAAGGAACTGGGAACAGCAGAAACCTAAGACCTGCTTTTAATTCATGTTGACAATCTAAATGGGATGATCGCATGTGCCACAGACCAAGACAAGTGAATGCCATAGCAAAAAGTGATCGGGCCTTGAACTCCTAGCTCATGTCAAATACAGGGCTGTAAAGCCCCAAGGAACATTTCAAACCAAATATTGCAAATAAGAGGAGAGTGAATATTTTACCAATAATAAAAAGACAATTATTAGTGAAAAACTTATCTGAGAGTTTAACTTAAAGGTTGGCTTTAAAGTCTTATTATTAAATCTCACCATTTTCAAGGAGGTATGTTTGGATGAGAGGTAGTGACTACTCAGATTTTTACATAGTGCTCTCTATTTTAAAAGTCACCAGAGAACCAGGTGTGATGGCACATGCCTATAATCCAGGACTTGGGAGACTGAGATAGGAGGATCACAGGTTCAAAACCAGCCTTAGCAACTTAGTTATACACTCAACTATTTAGTGAGACACTGATTCAAAGGAAAAAAAAAATAGGGCAGGGATGTAGGTCAGAGGTAGAATGTCCATTCAATCCCTAGGAATACACACACACACACACACACACACACACACACACACACACACACACCACCACCACCACCACCAAAGATGCTGAATAAACACTCACTGTTGAGAAAATTTGTATTAGTGAATCTAATTCACTATCTTCCTTTTTGTAATAAAATTAAATTTGCAGAATTTAATTGATAAAGAAAAAAGCAATAGCCCCAATTGATACTCTGAAGCAAAAACGGGGATGTATGTTAAAATGTTTGAAATATAAAGTTCATTTAACATTCGCATATCATTTAACATCCTGAAACTTCCCTTCTTGGTCTTTTTTGTATGTGTGTTGAAGGGGAGATAGTGGAGATTGAACACAGGGGCATTCTACCTCAGAGCTATACCCCCAGCCCTATTTTTTATTCTTCATTTTGAAAAAGGGTCTCACTAAGTTGCAGAGGGCTTCACTAAGTAGCTGAAGCTGACTGCAAACCTGCAGTCCTCCTGTTTCAGCCTCCCAAGTACTGGGAATACAAGTGTATGCCACCATACCCGGCTTATCTTTTTCTTTCCTTTCCTTTCCTTTCCTTTCCTTTCCTTTCCTTTCCTTTCCTTTCCTTTCCTTTTCTTTTATTTTGGTACTGGGGATTGAGCCCAGGGACATTCTATCTCTGAGCTACACCCCAAACCCTTTTTTTTTTAAATGTTAAAACAAAGTCTAAGTTGTTGAGGCTGACCTTGGACCTGCGATGCTCCTGTCTCAGACTCCTAAATATTGAGTTTACAAGTATGCACCACTGTGCCCAGCTCTGTCTTGTTTTACTCAATTTTGTCTGCTATAGAATAGACTGTCTGTCAAGATTAACCATTTTAAGCCCGGTGTGATGGTGCAGCCTGTAATCCACTACTCGGGAGGCTAACCCAGGAAGATCACAGCCTTAAAGACCAGTCTCAGCAATTTAGTGAGTCCCTCAGCAAGACAAGACCCTGTTTCAAAATTTAAAAAATAGTATATAGGCTTAGGGGTTTAGCTTTAAGGTAACATGCCCCTTGGTTTAATCCTTAATGTAAAAATTTAAAAAATATTAATCATTTAATATCTAGTTTCCCAATGAGATTCTACTACTACACTTTACAGTCTGGAAACTTAGATATAGTTTGGCAGAGGTTTACTATAGGTTTTGTATTTTGGTCTTACGGCACCATAGTGCTCCTTTGTGGTCAAAGCGTTTGTTGCTTATTGTTTATTTGCTTGTTTGTTTTACTTTTCATTACAGAATATTTTTAAACAAATAAAAAAGACTAGTAAAATGAACTTCCATATACCCATTACTCAGCCTCAGAAATGATCAATTTGTGGATAATATCTGTCTCATCTACACATTCATCTAGGTCCAACATCCCCCACCCAAGATTATTTTAAAATAAACTGTGCAGATCAGTCCTTTTATCTGTAAATATTTAATGTCAGTATCTCCAAAAGATGAGGAAATTTTTAGATGTAACTACAATACTTATAACATGCCTATAAAATAAAAATTTAGCAATTTCTTCTTATCCCTTTTATTATCTCTGTAGTGGAGGGCACCTATCAGTACACATAGGAAATGTCTAATCTATATCTATACCTCTGTTTTGATTTTCTTATTTCCCACTGCAGTAAATCTAATAACACTTCTCTCTATAATTTGCCTAGTCTGTCAACATCTAGGTGGAAAGTCTGAAAAATTACCACCTCATTTATTCCCCTGAACCCCTGGCTGGGGAAACAAGGGCTGTCAAACTCAGCTTGCCCTCCCAGCATTGCTGGCCAGACTGCAAGACCATCTGCTGGCTGCATAACCTTCAATATGTTCCTGGTTTGATATTTGGTCCCCTATTTTTAAAATAACAAACTTTTTTTAAATTAGCTCCAACGCATCAAATATAGTAAATTCTAGGGGGAAAAACTGTTCAGTAAATCTCATGAAATGACTGATAATTCAAGTGAGGCCATTTTCAATATGCCACTAAAAATTATGAACTCCAAAGTAAAGCAAATTTGGTTTTGAATTTGGTCCTATCACTTACTACTTGTATGATCTTGGAAATGTTGCCCTGGTAAATGTTTAGTGACTGACATCAGGAAATTGGGCGGCCCTAGTCTGTCATATCTGCCCACCCATGATGTCAATGTTCCCACCATGACCAATTCAAGTTCCAACCATATTACTACCCATGGGAGCTGAAAAGACAGAAGCACAGTTAACTTTTTCAAGCTAATACTGGCCAGCTCCAATTACTGCTGGATCTTGGACAAGTCTTAAACACCCTCTAATCCCCAGTTTCACAAATTATAAAATAACAAAGTAATAGAGAACTTGCCTAATTGAAAAATTGAGAGGATTAAATTAAATGCTACATAAAAAGCTGTTACCATAGTGCCCATAACTTGTAATGTTTATTATGCATTCAAACAGTGTTAGCATTTGCTATTATTATACAATATGAAAGCCAAATGTCACCAAGGATTGTTTTTTAAAAATAATTCTTTTGAAATAACTTCTGTCTATTATTAAATTCTTTATTAAGTAGGACTCCTGAATGCTTGTTTGAGATCATTCTTAACATTAATATAAGAAAGTAACAGACCACCAATGGGATTACCCAGAGAGAGACTAGGCCCACATTCAACACATTAAAAATGATTTCAACCACAAGGGTTCATGATGAAAGGCAATTTAAATCTCAAGGAAAAGCCACATTTCAGTCTGATTTCTATGTCCTCAGCAACACTGCCTTTGAGCTACAATTTCTTTCTCTCCCCTTCAGTGCTCCCAGACAGCCTGAGTGTGACAACACTGGAATTGTAACCAAGGGGACACAACAGTCCATCCCATTCTGAAACCAAAAACTGGGTCCAGGATCATTACGAACAAGCAGTAAAATTTGGATGGCTTCAAAGTGTGTGCAAAGTAAATATTTTAGGAATACAACGTTTACGTGGTTGTTAACCAAGAATGAAGGGAAATTTTCATTTGTTACCTTTAAAAACCATTTTTTTCTAAAAGTAATAATTGTAAGTTTTTACTGATTCTTGGGCTCCAAGACCTCCTGCCTTTACTTGAACCCAGTATCTTTCCCTGCTTTGTGTCTCATATACAATCCCGTTTTCAAAACCTCACGGAATGATCTCAGAAATGAGCCGAGTTTAAGGATGAGCCTCTTTGGGACCCAGAGGTTTTAACAGGGCAGATGGGGGTAGAAATCAGGCCAGTTATATTCTGCAAGGCTTTTACTAGCTATTCTGCAGAGTAGAGTCTACAACTGAGACAATTTCATTTTATTTACTTACTGATGGCACATGTCAGTAATATAATCAATAGATATAGGTTACAAAGAGTGATCCCAACACCTTACCCTAAGAGGAAAAGAACGTTCAGAAAAAGAGTGTATTTCATGAATTAAAAGGAAAACTTATCAAATGAGGGTTAATCCTGACACATAGCCCACTATTACGAGATAGGAAAAAGATAGTCTAAGAAGTGAAACTCTCTTCTATTTCCTCTAGAGACTCTTCGGGCAATAAAATAACACCTTGTGAAAAGGGATTTCCTCCGGTCCCCTCAAGGAAAAAAAATAATCCTTTCTGAAAATAGTTTCTTCGAACCTTGGATAGTGTTATTTATGAAGACTTAACCTGCATGATGACATCCTCAAGTTGTTCCATAAAGAAAAAGTTCACCAGACACAGAAAAGCGTGTGAAGGACACCGCGTTAAGAAACCCCAGCCCCAGGGGCATTTGCGAGGTGCCTTCACTCTCTTCACCTTGAGTACAGTCTCAGTGACACTTTTATGTGGTCTTCTCCTCTGCGTTCTTCCTGAGTCTCCACCCAAACCTCCAGAGGGACACGGGCCACTTTTCTAGTTGCCCATAATTATGGCTTGAAGAAGCAATTTGTTCTGCTCACTTTGGTTATTTCACATTTCTGTTGTCCAGAAAGAAAACGCATCCATCACTTTTATTAACCACACAAAGACAGCCAGGTGTCTCTGAAGCCAGACAACCATGCTCGCTCTCGTGTCATTTAGCATTTTTAAAGTCGGATTTGAAAACCTGGCACCCAAATATCAATATTTGAACATTCCATTTCCATACCAGATATAAATCTTCCAAAGCCAGTCTGGGTGGTGAGCTAAGTCTTGGCCTATCTGTTTGGCAAGGAGGGGGAATAACAGAGCGAGGAACCTTCAACCCTCTCTTAATTTTGCCTTATGCAGAGGCAGACCCTCCTTTAAAATAACCTCGTGGGCTGGGGGTACGAGCCTCGCTCATTGCTGAAATGTGCATTTTTGTACAGAGAGACAAAGGAGTTGGTTTTTACTCCCAAGCCCTTTGCTACTTAAATAAAGTTATTGGCTGCCTAATGAATGTTAGCTGCAGTACTCCCTGTGGTCAGCGGGGCTGTTGTTTAATGAATTGCTTAATGTGCTTGATTACTGTTACAATGTTGAATGAGGAAAAGGCAAGAGAGATTTGAAAGATTCACTGGAGGATATGATGAAAATGAATTGGATCAATAGGAACTTTTTGCTCATCTCAGAACGGCACATTACAGGCTGTATTGTTAGAATTGGGGGATAATGCAATTTTGTGGCTTGTTGTCTTTTTATAATTCGTAAATATAAATCTCCTTCGACAGTGAGTTTTAGGGCTGGCCTTCCCGGAGTTATAAATGATCCCCAGACTCTAGCTCTGGTTACTTACACGGACAGATAAATTAATTAGGAAAACTTTTATGCCAATTACTTTATGCCCTTGGCTTTCATATGTTTCTGAAGAGCAGCAGCTAATTAAAGATATGATTCATAATTACTAGTCGATCGAGTAGTTGAGTAATGGAATCAGGAACTGTTCCAAAGAAAATTATCCGTCACATCATTACTAATTGTTACATAATACGTAAGGATGTAGAATTCAAATAAAATATTCGTCATTTTGAAAGCTTCCTTCAATTTTTTTAAATTTAATAATTAAAAATATGAAATAAGATTTTTCCATGCTGAAGCCTCTAAGATTTTTTTTAAGTAAATACTTCCACTGTACAAATTCAAAACATAAGACCCAAATAATCTCAAGGCTTAGTAATCAACAAGTTCTGTCTTTTTCTTATAAAAGTAAAAACTAGAGAAGATGATAGTCAAGATGCACTGTCCTTTCTTCTGGTCCCACCCTTCCAGCCCCGCTTAGGGTAAGATTTGCCTAAACCCAGTGTGCCTGAATGGGAGGAGCTATCAAGGAACACCTATCAGCGTGCATTAGATTAGGAATGTTCTCAGGCTCAGAAAGGCTAAGAATGTTAATACTGAAAACTCCCCAAAGGAGCTGTCAAAGGTTGTGCATATCCCAGATGTATCCTAACTTAGGATAATTGTGAGTCTTTGTTTGAGGGGAATGTAGGACCTGAAGGGTAAAGATAATCTCACACAGAGCTGAGCTTTGTGAGAAAGAAGTGAGGGAGAACACAGCCAAGGCTGCGGCTTGCATCTGGTGGAATTAGGGCCTCCTATCTATGAGCCCCTACAAGTGAGGAGCTCCTGATTTACCTAAATCTACCATCCATTCACCCTAAGTGGCTACCTCAGAGCATCCCCGAAGATTTAGCTGCCTCCCTCCCTCTTCCTTTCTAATCCCTGATTCTAGCCCCAGTGACAACCCAGGATGGCTTGTGTACTGACAAATCAGAAGGTGGGCAAGAGAAGCATGAGAAGGGAGGAACTGGGGCTATGGACCACTTCTTTCATCTGCAGAGATCAACCTTTCTGTAGGACCCCTCGGCTCAGTTCCATCTCCTCTCCCAAATATCCACCTAGATTCTCTGATTAAATATCTCAGGATATTCTATGTCTTTATCCTTTCAAGATATGTTTATTGCCAGGCACTGTGCAGGGTCCTGGAGAGAAAAACAAGAGGTATAATCACCATCATCAAGTCCTACCTAGTCTCCCAGAGCAGCCCCTGAGAAGGGCACTGATGAGGAACCTCTAGGATTCAGGTAGGAGGAGACAAGTGTCCTGGGCTGTTCTGGACGGTAGACACAAGAATCTGCTGGTGAAATTGGATTAAATAAGCCAGAGGACTTTGCTATTCCATCAAAAGCCCCTTGGAGGAGGATGGCTTTTATTTTATGAATGTTGGGGTGGGGGGTGAAACAGGGACAGAGCATATAGAGGCAGGTCATTTCATCCCACAGAACTGAACTGCACCGAGGACCTCGGATGGCTTAGACTGGAGAGAGTCTGGGAAAGAGAAAGCAGGTTGCACAAAAACAGAAGGCGAAGACGCCAACTGGAAAGCATAAAAAGCTATAAAGTAGGGGAGCCAAATAGCCCAAACGAGGAGTTTAGGGACCCCCAGATAGCTGAAAATGTTTCGAGACAGAGTGGGAAGATGTCAGCCAAACCACAGGATAGGCATTGAACATGACCTTGGGCTGGTTTCCCAGGGAGGAAAGACGAGGCAGACAGGAATGTGAGTAAATACTCGCTGTGGGAAGGCCAGTGTGTGTTCTCTTTCTGCAGAGAAGCAAGTGCAAATAACATGCATTCAGTCTTTAATTAGAAGAATGCTTCATGTTTTTCTTCAGGGCAGGTCCCACTCGCAGTACAAGTAGGTAAGAGTTCTTCACAGACCTCAGGCCCATTTAACTAAAGTCTCCCTCAGGGAGAGAGGGTGGGACCACTTAGAGAGCAATTACCCTGCTTCTCACTGGCTACGGTTGGTTCACTCTCTAGAACAGAAGCAGCTCGCTGTTTTGAGACTGGAGATTTGACCAAGCAGCTTCAGTTTCAGTTGTCTTTGTCTTTGTGTCAATTTCAAAGCATCGGGCCTTGGCAAGAGCAGCAAGTATCAAGTGCAAAAGAAAAAAAAAAAAAAAAAAAAAGATTTCAAACACACCACCTACCACCTGCTGAGCTTTCCCAATTTAGCAAATTTATGTGAGGTCTGAGAGAGCAAATGAAAGCATTTTTGGAAACCAGATCCACCCCTTAGTCATTTGGTGGCAGTCTCCAAAGGGCTGCTCTATTCCTAATGTTATCCCAGAGGACGGGAGGGACACTTGCATGGCCCCTTAAAGCAAACTTAATCAAATTTATCTAGGCACTGGTAAATATGTCTGAAGTGGGACTGTAAAGGTAGTGTCCTCTAGCCTTGCCCAACTCCCTCCTCAGCAGGCAATGTGGAAGACAGAATCCTGTGGGCATTGGTTACAATAGCCTTAAGTCTCATCAGGGAACCACAATACAAGAGCGCCCACTTTCAGGCTACACCAATTTAATTATGATAAACTGAGTCAACTGAAAGCCACTGCCTAACTCCTCCAAACGCTAAACTTACCCAAGCCCAAAGAAAGGTACCTCAGACAGTCCCCTGAGAAAGGAATGGACCTCAGACAACCCCCTGAGTCGACACCCTTCGCTCATCTCTCCACAGACTATTCAGATAGATGGCTATCCAGCAGAGTTACAGATTTAATTAGTATTCATTCCCCCTACTCTACTCTACGTAAATGAGCAGCACGTCGTTACAGATTGTACTCTCTGAAGGAACAGACCCCAGCTCACCAGTGATGTGCACTCACCTAGTGCTACATGGTGAGAAACAGAGTGGGAAGAGCAATCTTCAGCCAAGACTCATCCCCAGTGCTCTTTTGGTCAAGCCATCAATTGAGGACCAAGTCCTCCTGCCAAGCTCAGGTCAAATTCCTGCCCCCGGTGGCACAGGTGCTCAGCAAAACAGAGAAAAGAAATATGATCGCAGTGCCTGCATCTGTGTAGACCAGGTCTCTCTGTTCACCTTCATCATAGTACCAACGCGTGCCCTTTCAGGCTGCTGACCTTTGTCCTTCCACCCAGGCCAGGGGCTAACGTGAGAATTTGAGAGTCATCTCTCTGTTTCGCAGCCTCAGATCTCTGTGAGCAATGGTAGTTACCGTAACAGAAAATATTTCCTAACTGTTTTGGAGACAATTTCTTCAGAAAAAAAATTGTGTTAAGTTTAGGTTTGGCAAAATCTTCTTTTATGCATTGAAAAAAATAGCATTCTCTGTTGTTGGGCACTGAAAACTTACACAGTTTCCAAGACTCCTGTTAGTGGCTACCCTTGTAGGAGTAATGGTACTGCATGACTCTGTGCCAGGGAGGTAAATCACAGGGGAATCAGCCTGACAGTGTTGGAACCAGTGTCATTCAGTTGTCAGCGTTTGAGTCATGTCGTGAGGACTTGAACACACAACTGAAAGGCAGACACCTGGCACTTTTCCTCTTCTCTACACTCATCTTGCCTGGGATCTAAAGATAGGCATTTCACCCTTTCTATTGTGGTATGCTCAAATGCAAAAGAGTTACCAGTATTTATTGGAATGACTGTTTAGCACTCTCTTCTTTAAATAGTTTTCTGACTCAGAGAGTCTTGTGTAGATTGTTATTTTGAGCCAGATTCTCCCAGTGTGGAAATTCCTTAGGATTGCATTAGGCTCTCCTCAGGACTGAGCTAACTCTTTCAGGCCTGATATGCAGCATCTAATACCTGCTTTTGTACAATAAATAAATGAGTTCTAAAGGTTAATTAAGTGTGATTATTTAGCAGACACTCATTGTTTTTATCCAACTGCAGAACTTACAAGACCTCTGATTTTGTTTTCAGGCCAGTCTAGGCCGAGGACAGACAATAAAATGCTTGCCTCCTTGTATAAAGGCATTGAGAAGAAATGAAGAGAATTTCTGACAGTGCAAGCTGGTGCTTGCATGACTCACACTTCTCTACATTAACTATGGATTATCTGAGTCCCTTCCATTTTACCTGCCCAAGTGAGGGTGCATATGTTATCCAAGGGCAATTTTCTTTTTCTTAATGTCACTGTGAGCAGGAAAATGTTCATCTTCCAATGGTGCCTTTTTAAAAGATTAACCTTTATAGAATCTCCAACTTGGCTTAGAAGAAAATCTTCCTTTCCAGAGGACTTTTCAAAGTCTCCCTTTTACAGACATTGAGAGTGTTCTGTACAGGAATATGCATGGGCTTTAAATATCATCTCTATGTTGACAACCTCCAAATTTCTGACTTCAGACTAGAATTCGCCCCCGAACTCCAAATGCACATATTCCATAGCATAGTCAACATCTTTTCTTGAATTTCTAATAAATATTTCAAATTTGAGGGGGTCTTAAAACCACATTTCTTAGCTTGTTCCTGTCTAACCTGGTTTGCCCACCACTTTTGTTAACTCAGTAACTGGAAAGTCCATCCTTCTAGTTGGGCCAAGTCACTGGAAATGTTCTTGACTCATCTCTTTATCTCATTTTATATACAACTCATGAGCAGAACCTTTAGATTCAACTTTCAATGAATATCAAGAAACCAAGCACTTCTCCACATCCACTGCTGACATCAGATCCAGCCACTGTGGTTTTCATTGTTCACCTCAGTAATGACAGTGACCCTGTAACTAGTCTCCTTTAATCTCTCACTTCCTGAGTCTCTTCTCCACAAACACCCCAAATAATGCTATTAAGCAATGCCACGTGTCATTCCTCTCTTATATTTCCCAGTGGCTTTTTTTTTTTTTTTTTTGGATGGGTCAGGGGATGGAACCCAAAGGCATTTGACCTCCAAGCTACAGCCCCTGCCCTGTTTTGTATTCTTTTTTTGAAACAGGGTCTCACTAAGTTGCAGAGGGCCTCACTAAATAGCCAAGGTTGTCCAAGGTTGTCTCAGCTTCCTGGATGCTGGGATCACAAGCTTGCGCCGCCACACCTGGCTCCCAGTGGCTTTCTAACTGAAAGAAAAGTTGACAATTCTCACAACATCTACAAGGCACAATGACTTGCTCTCTGATATTTTTCTGGTCGTATTGTCTACCACTCCTCCCTCTCTCTCTCTCTCTCTCCTTTCTCCCTGCTTCCTCTTCGTCAGCCCACACCGGCTTCCTTCTGGTTTCTCAAACACACCCGATGTAGTGTCTGTCTCCTTAGGGTCTTTGCTATGGCTGTACTCCCTGTTTTAAAGACTCTTCCTCTCAGACAGCTACATGGCTGTCTTCCTCACCATTTTTAAGTCTTTGCTCAAATAGGTTTTTCGTGGACCTGCCCTGACCAACCTACTTACGTGGCAGCTCCAACCCGATCATCCTTGCTCAGCTCTGCTTACTTTCTCTAATATGTCTCATTTTCTAAAATACTAAAACTGCTTATTTATTAGAGCTTTAATTTACTATCTCCTCCAGACCCCTTAGAATGTGAGTTTCATTGGGAATTAACCTCGGCCCAGACTTCGGTCTCTATTTTCACTGATATAACCTCAGAACCTAGAAAACTATCTAGCACATGAGAGTTTCTGAATAGACATTTAACAACAAAAACAAAAAAGAATGTCTTATTTAAAATTTTCTTGGCTTGGCATTGAAAATATTTAGTCTTCTAATTTTTGTTGTTGTTTTATGTGTGGTTTTTGTGTGTGTGTGGTACTGGGGGTGGAACCCAGGGGCTTTCTATCTTTAGGCTATACTCCTAGACCTTTTTTATATTTTATTTGGAAACATGGTCCCACTAAGTTGCTGAGAGCCTCACTAAGTAGCTGAGGCTGGCTTCAAACCTACATGATCACTCCTGTCTCAGCCTCCCAAGCTTGGGGATTACAAGTGTGTGCTACCACACCTGGCTAGTCTTCTAAAGGGTCAGAAGTAATCAGAATTTCTGTACCACAGATGCCTGATTTCTCTGTACAATAATAATTTCCACATACGGTGATAATAGTTTTAATAAAACACTAAAAATTTTTCTCCATTCATTAAGCTTTATGGACCTCCCAACTGATACCTTTTAAAAGAGAATAGGGGGATAAGAGTCAAAAGATAGATTTTTTTTGTGGTACACTTAAAGCTAGAATTTTCTTAAAAATACATATTACTTGGTTTTTGTTGTTACTGTTATCTAAAAATATAGTAACATAGAAATAATACTGTGACCAAGAAAAGCTATTCTCAGGGATTTGTTATTAATACAAATATTTGTTCAGAGTTCAATACTTCCATGAATCTGAGTGCTGAGTAATGTTTAATTCTTAAAATGAACGTTGGCTTTTGAGGAGTGGTAAATAGTAATGTGCATTTACTCACTAGGTTCCGAGTGAACTAAGAGGTAGAGCCCATATAGGGACAAATAAAGACTGAAATGTCAGTTTTAGTGTTGGTTAAAGGAAATGTAGGACAGAATAGGGCTTAGTCCACAGTTGAAAAGAGCTGTCTCTTTTCTTACAATCCCATTCCCATCTCCAGGGTAGACCTTGGCATCAATTGCTGAAGACAGCACATGGCTTAGCTGAGTGGATGTGTTTACCAGGAGAACCAACCAGGAAACTGCAGAGCTCCACTGTGCAGCACCAGAGGGGGGAACCTGCATAGCTGCTTCTAGAAAGCAGGATTGGACCTAACCCAGGCGCGCCATTCACCTGGGGGCAGCAGTGGAGCAGGAAACATTCACGTTGGAGCAGGGCCGTTGAAAGAGCTACACACATGCCCGGGTCTTCCTTCCAAACTCACAGATCAAAGGAAGGACTCCTTTCTTGATTAAAGGTTTGTGAAAGAGAGAGAAAAAAAAAAATAAGATGCTTTCTTCTAGGGAAACTGGAGTCAGTGAAAAATTTTTCTGCCTACAGTTAGAAAAGATTTAAAGACAACCTAATAAAATATATTCAATTTCTTGTCTAAATCAGAGGACGCTAACTGGCTATAGAATCTCACTTGGCATATCCAAGTCTAAATAAAATGTTTTCTCCCACCCCTGCTGATACATGCACACATACACAATACTCCTTCAGATTCGAAGTAGCATATGTCTTCATCACCATCTCTACCAGTAAAACAATCCTCCTGAACCATCTTTTAGCTTTTCCTGCCTGCTTCAAAAAAACCTTACATTCTGGGAGATTCAGATGAAATATCACAACATTTGTTGTCATTGTAAAAGATCATTTAATATTCCGTGGGCACATACCATATGTTTTGAAGGAAGATGATAAGTACTGTTTTGTCACTTTTTCTTGGCAAAATGCAAAATGGAGTGAAAACAAAGACACTTTCCATACATGAAGCTTAAAGAAAATATTGGGGAAAATATTGCAAACCGAATTACGATGTGCCACTTTTGAATTTTATTGGCTAGAAGAGAAGTTCACAGTTATTCTTCCACTACTTTACAATAGATAGTTGTTTGATAGCCTTGGCCAACATGGCGCTATGTCTTCTGGAAATATGCATAAGGCCTGTTCATTGAATGAATAAAGACCTGTTTTTGCAAGGTATGATGAATTCAGCATGCAGT
Organism: Muscardinus avellanarius; assembly: GCF_963383645.1. Taxonomy (NCBI): domain Eukaryota; kingdom Metazoa; phylum Chordata; class Mammalia; order Rodentia; family Gliridae; genus Muscardinus; species Muscardinus avellanarius. The sequence continues at coordinate 52,978,397 of NC_137794.1, forward strand.
TATTTCCTTAAATAAAAGCAAATACCTCCCCTGGATTTACACCAGGGAGGACTGTGACAACATGACACATAGTTAAGTGCTCTGCAGTGGGATTAAGGCTCAGACCTTAGAATTAAATGCTTAAAAATAGTACAGTTAATATCCAGGGGAATCATAAGCAATGGTAAGTTATATACAATCATAGTATCATGCTGGATAGGAAATCAATGGGAAAAACTAGGTCAACATTCTATAGTAGACTATTTACATTTTGGCAATAAATGCATGGAACTATAAAACTTACACAAACATGAAAATTAAATGTCCTGGTCACTTCTTACCAAAAAACTCTATCATATGGCAAGAACTAAAGAAACATTCAATTGAAACATTTTGGAAAGATGATATGCTATATATCTCAAATGGTCTAAGTGATACTGCAACTATATACATCTTCTGTATTAGGGTAACCAAAACAAGTGCAGTCAATAAGATAAGAATGATGATACTATTCTTAAAAGCTTAAGATCAACCTCAGGTAAGTTATCATTAATTTATGAAATACTCAGCTATAATTCATATTTTTCAATAAATAAGTAAAATTAAATTTAAAATGTTAAGCATTCATCTGAATGGATTATGCCCCCAAATTGAGAGTAGAATAGCCAATATTCCCCCTAAAAATATTTTAAGCCTCTGTAGCTGATGCTGAACCTCATTAAAGCATCTCACTGCTTGATTTCAGAGAAACAAAATATTTTGCTTTGGTTTTTATAGCTGTAAAATGGGATTAGATCTAATAAAATTCCCATCTCAGCATGAACTTGTCTCTAAATCATTTTAGGTGGTACTATGCATTTTTTAAAAGAGAGGGATAGATGAAAATTATTCTGAAGCAGGTATTCCAGACTAGAACACCAGCTAGGCATATGGTTCCTACTGTACTGAGATCCCAGTAGCTGCCCTGAAGGTCCACTCCTTCTTCTGTGGGAAGATTGCATATGAGACTTTCAAGGGCGTTGTGTTTAATACGCCAAAGGATCTGCTAGGAGTCTTGACACTGTAGCCCCTTGATAATCCGTCTCTCTGGGAAGCATAATTTGCCAAAATTGTCATGGAAAAAGGGAAAAAATAAAGATGAAAGTGCATTTAACCCATACAAAAATTATCATTTGCTTTAATTTTTCCAAAAATCAAACTAACATTCACAAGTATCAAAAGAGGTCCAGACACTAAGATTTTAATTTCATCTTCAACAATTTAGGAACCTTAAGGAAGGACTTGGTAAAGACACCTAGCTTAGGTGGATTTTTTTTTTCCTACCACATGTGTTTAACTGGCTGTCCCAGCTAGAGCTGACTTCTTACACGTTCTTATGCCAGACATAACAGAGACAGGCACAATCACTGTGATTAGCATTATGTGAGGAATAAACAGTCTGTGGCTGAAGCAGCAGGCTCTAAATAGCTTTCTAACCTAGGTATGACCAAGACATGTAATACATCCAGCAATTTGCTCAATTACATATATAGTAATTTTCTCTGGTACTCATCATGCCCTTTGCAGTTTCATAGCATGTATGTCTAAATGATATTGACTGTTATTTTTGAGCAGTACAGGTTGGAGCATATTGTGTCTGGTATAATGCATCTCAGTGAATTTTTCATAGTAAGTTGCAAAGTCGTGCCTATTGCTTTTCTTTCCCCATTAAATTTGGGAAATCAGGAGACAGCACATACATTAGATCTCTATAAGGTACAGCTTTAATGTATTCAGCTTAGATAATTCTAAGTCACAAGAAAAGCCACATTATCAATGTTATATTTTGCAATATATTAGGATAGATATTCCTATAAATAAAAAAAATGTATAGAATATTTAGGTATCCGTTCAAATCATTCATTTGAAAAATGTATCAAGTCTGAAAGAGCATTTTTTATTCATTCAAATTTGCATATGTTTTTCAGGTCTTTGTCACATAATCCTCATCATTACAGGGCTCCTTATCAAACATGAGCTGATATGAGAAATGTTTATGATAGAAGCACCTAAAAAGACACTCTAAGAAACTACCTGCCAACTAGTTCAACAGAGGGCTTTTCATTCATTCAATTAAAAACAGACAAATGGAAACCAATTACACCTGCATCCTGTTCTCCCCATTCATAAAGAATAAACACTGATCAAAGCAGCAATAATGCTGATAATGGATCTAGTTTCAATTTTTATTGAACATTCTTAATCTATTTTTAATTAATAAAATTGACTTTATGAGAAAAACTAGACTTAAAGTGAACAAATTGAATAGGAACTATCTTAGGCAATATAAATAAGTATTTCTCTTATAAATTTACAGAAATAATTGGTTCACATTTTTAATTAAACTTTCATATTTTGGTTTAGAATTAGAACAGGTTGAAATTTTAAAGACAAATCTAATTTACTGGATTTTTTTTTCCTGAACTATGCTTTATTCTAACTATCTTAGAGAAAATAAGTGAACCAAAAATTTATATTCCACTCACAAAGAGATGTGTTTGGAATTGACAAGCTTAGAGAATCCATTTGGGAGCATGCAATTTCCCTGATATATCATCCTTCTAGTAATTTACAAATCTTCATTGTTTAAATTCGAAATGATGGCTTCACGTAAATTTAGCAGAAGTTTTGAGAGTATCCCAAACTTTGAAACCCCTTCCCCACTCCCTCCTCCACCATTACTCAGCAAGACTCAAACCTGGAAAAACGAAAACCATTAATCTGGAGTTTGGGTAATTCAGTTGGGAGCCTAAAGATATAACATGATTCTTATATTAAATATCTTATTGCTTCTTATAAGTCTATTTGTTTCCTTTTAAAGATGCTATTATTAATCTAGACACGACGTAATAACCCATTGGCCTAAATTACTTTTACAAACTACTGGTCCAGTAGACCATCCAAAGCAGCTCCTGACTGGCAGAATTAGTCAACAAAGGTAAAATTGCCGATAGCTCTTCCTGAAGGAGATGCCACATAAGCTGAAAATATTAGTGCTATTTTTTTCAACATAATTATTCTTATTAAGCTAAGTAAAAAGCCCTAGAGAGGAAAACAGCTGAAAAAGCAGGTATTGCTGCTGCAGCCTGAGGCCAAGAATCAAGAAGGCGATCTCCAGCTCCAGCTCAGATTCATGTGAGGGGAGTTAGCTTGTGTAAAACACGGACCTTCCCTTGGCCTCAGTTTTCTCTATTTTGCATAGTTTGCTTTAGTTTTAATGGGAGAGTTGAGTTAGAGCAACAGTCATCAAACTTTCTGTGCGTGTTGTGTGAGGGATAATGGAGATGGAATCCAGGGATGCTATAACACTGAGCTGAATCCCCAGTCCTATTTACTTATTTATTTGAAACAGGATCTCTGTAAGTTTCCAAAGCTGACCTTGAACTTGCAGTCTTCCTGTCTCAGCTTCTCAAATACAGGGATTTCAGGAGACTACCACCACACCCTGCTCAAATTTTCTTAAAGGATCCAACAGGAAGTATTTTAGGTTTACCAAGCCACATAAGGTTTATTTTTTTATTATTTATGATTTTTTGTGGGTCTGAAGATGGAACTCAGGGGTGGTCTACCTCTTAGATATACCCCCAGCTTTATTTTTTATTCTTTATTTTGAAACAGGGTCTCACTGAGTTCCAAAGGACCTAAGTAGTAGCTGAGGCTGTCTTCGAACCATGATCCTCCTCTCTCAGCCTCTCAAATGCTGGGAGTACAAGCATTCTCCACCTTGCCCAGCTCACAAGATTTCTAATGCATATTCTTTTTTGTAATTATTTTCAAAAGTTATTCTTAGTTCACAAGCCATACAAAAGTAGGTAGCCTGTTGGTCAGTGGCTGTAGGCCTTTGTATCTGATCTGTGAAGCCATTAATTCAGATCACTCTTCCATAGAATATGCTCAAACATTAATATCAAGGAATCTTGATAACCAAAAAGTGATAGAATGCCTATACCATCTCAAAAATGTTCAAAACGCTCAAATAATTGCAAAACTTTCAATCAACCCAAACATGACAATTCTTACATTTCAAATAATTGTAGACCTACATAGAGAAAGTATTATTTATTCCACATGGATGATTTTTTTATCCTGAGGGATAAATATTACTTGTACAAAAACAATATAACAAGATAAATGCTACCCACATGTCAAATACAGTTTGAAAGATCAACTTACCAGTATATCAGCAGTGCATTACATCACTGTTGGCAACATCCAAAAGTCAAAGTCAAATGCCAGTATAGCTTTCAGTCTTCTGCAGCAATGGGGGCATATACATCTTGGATCGCAAAAAGCTACACTGATCATTGGAGCACAAGAAATTCTGTATATAGTTTTTAAAAAATGGAAAAAAAACTATTACATATTGAACAACATCTATGTGCCCATCCCTTTATATGTACTAATAGTGATAATAAACACTTATCAGGCTCTTCTCTGAGCCAGGTATTGCTAATATGGTTTTATATGTACTCTTTGAGACCTAAGAATTACTATATATGTGTTTAAGTATTGTTAATAGCCTTGTGAGGTAGATATTATTATCACTGGATTTTTTCCTGATGTGTAAAAAATAAAACTAGGGGGTTTAAATAATACAGAGCTTGCTCCAGAGTCAGTCATCGCAAGCCTTCTTTCTGTTTTCTTTCCTTTCCCTTATTTTTTTAATAATGGAGTGGGGATAAAATACATGCATTCATGTTTGTGTTAGTCAGTTTTTTGTTGCTGTGATTGTAATACCCCCACATAAATACCTTAAGAGAGGAAATATCTACTTTGGCTTACAGTTTAATAGGTTTTACTCCACGGTCAGGTGGCTTCATTGCTTTGGGTCAGAGATGAGACAAAAGGCATAAAGGTGTGGCAAAGGAAAGCTGCTCAGCTCCTGACATCTCCTGGGTAGAAGAGAAAGAGAGAGAGAGAGAGAGAGAGAGAGAGAGAGAGAGAGAGAGAGAGAGAGAGAGAAACCACCACTGACAAGATACAGTCCCCAAGGGTGAGCTGCTTTCTCCAGCCATGCTCCACCTGCCTACAGTTTCCACCACCTCCCAATAGTCCATACAAATTAATAATCCACCAAATGGATTAATCTACTTGTGAAGCTATAGTCCTCTTAATCTAATTATTTCCTAGAAGTTCCACCTCTGAATATTGCTGCACTGGGGCCCAAGTCCCTAACACATGAGACTTTGGGGGTTCACTCCAGACCCAAACTATAACAATATGCAATTACTTGGGCACAAATTATCACTAAAATTAAATCCAGCTAAACCCTAATCCAAGGTGCTGACTATCCCCAGGACGCTACAAGAAGAAAAATGTTCTAAACCCTGACTCAGCTTCCTCTGTCCTACAGGTTCTATGAGATTTTCAGGAAAGTGGCCATACTCTCATTTAGGACTGAAATACAACCCACTATCAATTATATGAATCCTGACCTATCGAAACCTAGTGTGGAATTTTACCTCATCAGAATAAAAACAATACTTTCAGAAATAACGAGGTTACACATGATGAGCCATTCCAAAACACACACACTACTTTAAAATGCCCTGGTGGATTGGAAGTGCTAATGTGACAGCTCTCAAGGTGCCTCACTTGAAAGTTGGGTGTGGTGGTACACACCTGTCATCACAATACTTGGGAAGCTGACACAGGAGGATCTCAGGTGCAAGTCCAGCCTCAGCAACAAAGCAAGACCCTGTTTCAAAACAACAAAATAAAAAAGGGCCGGGAGTGAAGCTTTTATATAGAAGGTCCCTGAGTTCAATTCCCAAAATGAAAAAATAAGCCAGGTGTGATGGCTCATGCTTGTAATCCCAGCATTTGGGTGGCGGAGACAGGGGGATCGCGGTTCATGGACAGCCTCAACTGCTTAGCAAGACCCTTTACAACTCAGTGAGACCCTGTTTCAAAAATAAAAGATAAAAAAATAGAGCTGGTGGTGTAGCTCAGAGGTGCAATGCCCCTAGCTTCCATCCCCAGTACCAGGGAAAAAAATAAAGAAAGAAAAGAAAAGAAATAAAAACAGAAAATAGCCTAGGTCCTTGAAGCATTGTAGCACTCAAGTACTAATGACTGAGAATAATACTTTACTTCTAATATTTAACTTAAAACCTTTAAACACTGAGCTGAATTTTAGCAATCTGGCTCTTGGCTTAAATTCTCTCAACTGTTTAAAATAAAGCCTGATTCTAGATGTGCTAGAAAAAAGACACTGGGTCCAGTCAGACTCGGGGCTCAACCCTAATCCCATCAAATGTTATCTGCATGCTAACACAAGTGTTCCAAACCAGTGCTCCAAACTATAGCTTTCTCTCTTCAAAAAAAGGACACAAATGAGATATGTTTTGTAGGGTTAGTCTAGAACTGTAGATAATGTAATAATTTATCAGGCTAGAGTGCCTGATACATCATGGGTATCCAATAAAAAGTAGCTTTTATAGCTATTTAGAAATGTGTGGATCTGACAAGTCAAAAAGACAACATTGATCAACTGCAACCAGTCCTCATTATTCCTTACATAAGTTGTTACAGCCTCGTAATTATCCATAAATATTTACTTAGATCCCCAAATATGTACTTCATGACACAGAGTATCTTTAGGCCAATAATATTTATCTTGAAGTAGAAATGTCAGGAGTTGTTCTTATTTATCTAAATATGCACTTCACATACTATAGCACTCAATACCCTTACCCAGAATAAATGGAAGCAAAAAGTATGGCAGAGTATGTATAAAAAATGGCTTAAACCTAATGTAGAAAATATTTAACTGGACACATGGCATAGTGGCACACAGCTGTAATTCCAGTATCTGAGAGGCTGAGACAGGAGGATCTCAAGCCAGTCTCAGAAAGTTAGGCCCTCAGCCATGTAATGAAACCCTGTTTCAAAATAAAAATGTCTGGTGGTATAGCTTAGAGATAGAATGACCCTCAGATCAATCCCTAATATATCCAAAATAAAATATTTATTTGGAGACTAAACTGGTTCAGAATAGACAAAAATAAGCAGAAAAAATCATTCATAAAGAAACTGTAAGCCGGGTGTGGTGGTGCATGCTTATAATCCCAGTACTTGGGAGGTTGAGACAGAAAAATCACAGGTTCTCAGCCAGTCTCAGCTGCTTGGTGGGGTCCTCTACAACCTAAAGAGACCCTGTTTTAAAATAGAGAATAAAAAATAGGGCTGGTGGTGTAGCTTGGAGATAGAATGCCCCTGGATTGAATCCCCAGGACTGCAAAAGCAAATAAAAAATAAACTAAAATTACAGAAAGTAACCATTTATGCAAAGTAAGTTGTTTTATAGAAGAATTATAACTAATTGTTATAAACTCCGCCTCTGTTTCCCATAGAGTTTGGTCAGAAGAAAGTTGGTGCTCTTACAGACTGTTTTGTTACTGGTATTGTTTACCTTGTTGCATTAACTAATGGAAACTCAAAGCCAAATAGTTTATTCAATCGGGGTATACTTTTAACTAGCACATTTTAACATAATCTTTTTTATTTACATTTTTTTCTTTGAAATATTTTATAACCATGGAAAATAGCAAGTTCAATACAAAAGAAATGAACAAATGTTTTACTCTTAGCCATTTGAAAGTAAGTTTACCAATGTGACTCTCCATCACCTCTGAATATTTTAACATGTAATTCCTACAAAGACATTCTCCTGCATAACCTCAATAAAACCATCAAAAGCAGGAAATTACATTGATACATTATCATCATAAAATTCACAGATTTCACTCAAGTTTCACCAGTTGTTCCCATAATGTCATTAGTGACAAAAAAGATGCCCCGGATTATGCATTACATTAGTTGTTGTGTCTCTTTAGCCTCCTTTATTCTCAAACAGTTCATTTCTTTTTTGACTTGCATGACCTTGACACTTTTGAATAATGGCCAGTTTCTATAAGGCTTTTCAGTTTGGGTTTGTGTGATGTTTAATTATGATTAAATTGAAGGATTTCTTTTTAATATTTGACATAAATGCTACAGAAAACATGATCTCTGTTTTCCTTTTCACATCTTATTAGATGGTACTTAATTTTGAGTTGTTTCATTATTTGTGGTGTTGACTTTGATTGTTTGACTAAGGTGAAGTTAGCCTGGTATACTTTTGTAAATTTTTTCCTATTCTCTTTGGAATCAATAGTTATTTCGGGGGAGATAATTTGAGACTAGGTAATTATTTTATTCCTTATCAAACTTTTACCCACTGACAGTTGGGTGTGATGGCACATGCTTGTAATCCCAGCATTTGAGCAGCTGAGACAGAAGGAGCACAGTTTGCAGACAGTCTCAGCTACTTAGTGAGGCCTCCTTGCAACTCAGTGAGAACCTGTTTCAAAATAAAGAATAAAAAATAGGGCTAGGAGTATAACTTGGAGGTAGAATCCCCTGGGTTTCATCCCCAGTTCACAAAAAAAAAAAACAACTTTATCCACTGACATTTAGCATCCATTGATGCCTGACAAATGGTGGCTTTCTAATTCAATTATTTCTTCCACATGTATCCTAATTCAATTGATCCCCCTTATATTTATTAAGTAAAGCATTCTTTCTCTTTGCCATTTATTCATTTACATAGTTATATAGTATTTGCTATTTTTATGTGTGTGTGAGTGTGCTTTGAGTGTGTGTGTGTGTGTGTGTGTGTGTGTGTGTGTGTGTATTACTAAGGATGGAACCCAGCTATACCCTCAGCCTTATTTTATTATTTTATTTTTAAACAGGATCTCATTTAAGTTGCTGAGGCTGGCTGCAATCCTCCTGTCTCAGCCTCCCAAGTACTGGAATTACTAGCATGTGCCACCATGCCCAGCTGAGTAATTGCTATTTTGAGGATCAAATTATCCCAGATTTGGTCAGTGAGAGTGCCTTCAAGTTGGCATTTATGCCAGTTTGCCATGTCTTCATTCTTTGAGCACTTCCCTTAGTTTCTGGCATACAATGTTCCATGATTCTTTCACTTGCCCAGAGCCAATAGTAAAATCCACTATTATTCCAAAGAGATCTTGTTGCTTTAATGGAGAATTGTGCTAAGAAAACAAGGTCTGTTCACTAAACACATTCTTCATTGTTGGGATTTCATTACTCCCAGACCCATATATTATGAGTTCAACCCAACATCACAGAATTTATTCCAGCTTGCCCCTTTCCATATATTTAGTTTTATTCTCCAGTAATTAGATACCTAATTTCTGTTATTTTTATTATATTAACTGATCTAATGAGTATATCCTCCTTACTATATTTATGACTCTAATTCCTCCTTTGTCTAGGCATCTCCCCTCCCAGGCTCCAATAGCTCACTGTGGGCCATGCCACCATCACCCATGTGGATGTCCTTATTCATCCCACGGAGTCACTGACAGCTCATGCCAGGCTGCTTCTGCCACAGCCCCCTCCTCCTTTCTTCAGGGACACCTACCAGCATATCTTTTGGACTGAATTATTCAGAAAGGAAAGGTAGGCAGTTAGAAAGGAAATTTCTCCTTGCCCTTTTACTTGGGTTTTACTGTGTGGCTTTGTTCTTATTTTCATAGTGGTAGTGTGATTATATATATATATATATATATATATATATATATATATATAATCATAAGCTGCCTTATATTTTATTCAAAGAATATAAACAATATAAAATGATGCAAACAAAAGTTTCATCGGAAGAATTCAAGAACAGTTCTGAAGAGTATGAAAGTAGAGTGCTCATCAAATCTGCATTTTAAGTCCTCTCAGAACATGAAAGTCTGTTTTCAGTAACATGCTCTGCTCCGCAAAAGCCAAGGCAGATTAAAGGAATGGCCCCAGGAACGTTAGTGGCAGTTTTGATCCCACATCCCTCCTCACGCTCACAGACGGCGGGTACCACTTGTGTGATCTTGAGCATTTTACTTAATGTTTGTATGAGCTGATTTCATCATCCATGAAAGGGAAAGACGTGCTCCCTTGCCAACCTCAAGGAAATTCATTTTCATTTTTATAAAGCAAAGGCTATTTTGAATTTCTCGACAATAGCCCATATGTCCTGAGCCTAAGACCAAGATAAAATATACCATAACAAATCCATAGAGAGGGCCCCCTGTGGGACTCCATTTGGATTTAAGATTAAAGGAAGAAACAATTTCTGAGTCTCCATATCATGATGTTGTCACTGAATACAACCTGCTGCTGAAATCTAAAGGGAAGGCATTCTGGTCTTGAGTTCTCATTAAACCAGCAGCCAATAACCTCCAAGAGGAGGCAGTACACACTGGTTCAGGAATCAGCAGTGTTGCCTAAGTGGCAGGGCCCTGGTTATGGCCAACTAGAATTCTGTCTAGCAATTGTAAGTAGCAAAGGGAAGGAATTGGCCTCTGCCTATTTAGTCCACAACTTATTACCTAGTTGGTAGTAATTAACTCAAACCATCTGAACCTATCTTTTTCATGAACTGTTATGGAATCAGATTAGTTATATGTGGAAAGATACGATTTCTGTTAGGCTCTTAGTAAATAGTGGAGGGCCTCACTAAGTAGCTGAGGCTGGCTGCAAACCTGGATCCTCCTGTCTCAGCCTCCTAAGTACTAGGATCACAAGCATGCACCATTACACCCAGCTTTATCATTATTATTTTAAATAAAAAATACATAAATATTTTCATAATAGTTCTCATCAAATAAAGTCCAAAAGCAAACCACAATCTTATTAGAAAACTGACAAACTATGACTTGAACAGACTTCCCCCCCAAAATTCAAATAACTGTTAATTATATAAAAAATTTTATTTAACTTTCAAAATTATCTAAAAACCAATTGTTTTGCTACCAGCTATGAGGATGTCTACTTTCTGAGAAATTTATTCTCTAATAAAATTAATCCTAATTCAAACCTAAGATATATAAAGGGAGAGGATATTCCCCAGGTATTTATTTATAGAGGGGGTTTACTAGGGATTGAACCCAGGGGCATTCTATCTCTGAGCTATACCCATAGCCCTTTTTATTTATTTTTGTTTAGTTTTGAAACAGGATCTTGCTAGGTTGCTGAGAATCTTGCTAAGTTACTGAGGCTATCCTTGAATCTGTGATCCTCCTATCTCATCATCCCAAATACTAGAAATACAGACTTAAGCCATCATGCCAAGCTTTCTCGGCTATTTAAGTCAAAAGGTTATACTGGTTACATCATCACTGAGTGGCAGAGCTAGAATTCAAACTCATTGAAATAAAAGTCATTATTGGATGAGAAAGTGTCTGATGGTCTTGAGAATATATCATCCATCCATGGACAATAGTTTATAATATCTATCCAGTCCCCTTTCACAGTTTCTGTGAACATCAAAGAAAGACCTACAATGTAAAAGTGATTTGATATCTATGAAAGTATGATAAATCATTGCTTGTTTTAGAATTACATTTGCCCCCAAAATCTGAGGTCTTACATGTTACTTTGGGCTCACCATGAACTGCAGATAAACTACAGAATAAATGTACTACAGATCAACTGGTGTAGAAAGACAATCACCCAGCTTCCTGAGTAGCTATGTAGTATGTGAGGCCCTGCAGGCAAGAAAAAAATGATTGTCTGATCAGAGGCTGCACAATGATATTCATAGCTATTCAACAGTATATACAGCACATCCTCAGAGAAACATAATAGTGCAATATTAAATTCAGAGCACAAAGTTGCAGGGAAGAAGAAATTTCAGGCAGAAAATAAATGATAAGCACATTGGGACATCTTTGACCATAACTTTAGAAGATAAAGGGTTAAAATGGCTTCGATGACACTTGTACCTATATATCATGACGCCTAATTCATGGCTTCAAAAACCACAACTTGCAAACCTCCAAGTACCTGGGGATATTCTCCTCCATTAATTTGGGCATAGCACTCCCTTTGCAATAAGTAGAAACTCTAAGAGAAGAATTAATGGCAAGGTGTAGCCCTTACTCAGTAGACAATAGTGGCTTATATTAAGAGAAGGCAGTTGCAACATTCATGTCTATGCCAGAATTCTCAGGTGTAAGCACAGAAATCCTTGTTCACTAGAAAGACTCATCAAAAAGAGTAAAAGGAAGTCACTCAAGACTCATTTCTAACTAAAGCATGTTCAGTTAACAGGGGAACAAAATTTCTTTGTAACTGGGCATATGCAAATCCAGACACCTCAAAGGGTTCAGGGTAGCCATTTGCATGATTCTGGTCAGGAGTGGTGGAGCATGCCTGTAATGCCAGTGCTTGGGAGGCTGAGACAGAAGAATCGCAGGTTCCAGGCCAATCCCAGCAATTTAGCGATATTCTCAGCAATTTAATGAGACCCTCTTTAAAAAGAAAAAGGGGGGGGGATAACTGAGGAGCCCAGAGGTAGAATGCCTGTGTGTTCAATCTCCAGTAACAATTACTCTCTTCTTGAAACTCTTATGTAGCAGATTATCTGTGGATTTAGTAACTGAAAGATATTGCATTGCATTGCAAACAAAATTTCACTATTCTCAAAGATATATTTCAGGAATTCATTTAAAGATTTTTCCATTTGTTTATGCAATAAGAACTTCTATTGTGTGTGGCTGCTTTTAGAAAAAAAAATCAACTAATCCAATCTCCTATAATTACCTCTTATCATGTACTGGATCTTTGACTTTCCCTGGAAGCTACACCTAAGTTATGACTAAGTAAGAGATACTGGCTGAAGAGATGTGAATCAGGAAATACTAGGACAAATTGAGATGGACTCTCTCTTTGTGCCTCTGCTTCACTTCTATTCAAATAAGAAATAAGATGCCAACAATTTCACTGATTACCAGTTTCAGTATCAACTTTTCAAGACAATGATGGGCCCTTTACAACTGTCCCCCTAATGTTATTTTCCCAACAGAAGTAGAAGCTGCCCTATAGTTCCTGGAGCTATTGTAAAAGAACACATTGTATTTGCCTACCAACTCTTTTAGGCTTGCTAGCTGGCTGCTTAATTTGCTGTAATTGAGCCTTTACCCAAAGAACTCCCACAGAATGTTTAAAACTGGGTTCTCCTGTGCTCTCTGAGAATACAGATTCATTCATATTTAATTTACCTAGGGTCTCTTGTCAGTAAGGCTGATCTTGGGGTTAAGATTAAACTTCTTCAGGAACTCAAGGCAGGCACAGTGTAAAACAGAATGCATATGCTTGCTTATCTCTGCAAATGATGCTGCACGTGGGACCTTCGTGCCTTTCAGGTAGAAGGCTGTAGTTCCCTTGCAAATGTGTAGCTACTAATAGCTGATAATTGAAAGACTAGAAAGTTCAAAATGTCATTATTATGTTTATTACAGGACACATTGGTTCTGTCTCAGGGTCCTCAAAAAAAAAGCTGCATTCTCTCACCTAAAATGCCACAGCAAGTTGTGTTGCCTTGTCAGACTACAGGGGGAAGGAATTTTTTAAAAATCCTAAAAAGAAATAACATAAGCAAGAAAAATTTGGCTCTCGAAATGGTGAGAGAAGATATGTGGTAGGTGGGAAAAACACTCCATTTGCAGTCAGGTGATTTGGATTTCAATCTGGACTCTATTATTTTATTAGCTCTTGTCTCAAGCTTCAGTTTCTTCTTTCAAATGCAGACGATTAAACTTAGCTCTCAGGGTTATTAGATTTTATTGAGATAAAATATGGGAAAGCATTTTGTAAATAGTTAAGCAATACACAAATATGATGTCTCCATCTTTTATGGATTTGTCAATGCTATTAAAAATTAGAAATTAAGGCCACGAAGTCATAAAATGTCAAGACGAGAATATTTCTTGTCGATTGTCTTGTTTTAATCTAATTGCTTCATTTTTATAAATGAGACAAAGTCCTATTCTATTTAACAATCATTTATTGAGCTTTTCTGTGAACCAGGCTCTCTGCTGAAGCGGAGGAAACAAAGTTGATTAACAGGGATCCCTAGAGGAGTCAAGATCCAGCACAAGGAAGTATCTGCCCAAGGTTTTACAGCTTGGGGCTGAAAAGCTGGAAATTAGATCAAATGAATCCTCGTCTCCTGAGCTCCCGCTCAGGACACTTTGCTTTCACCGCCTCTGTATTAAGGCTTTTCCACTTGCCTCAAATCACAGTAATGTATTTAAGTTCTTTTAGCACTTTAAAAACACCAACCACTGCTCCTTCAGACAAGTGCTGTTTTGTGCCTCAGAGTAACCTGGCCTACCGCAGATCACCGTGGACATGGTCTGGTCACTCGGTAGAGTAGCTGTCTTTTGTCCTTGTTCAGTCTGTATTTATTTCCTTGAGTTGCTTTCCCAGATTCTAAAGATGTCCAAAGCCCTAAACCAAGCCCACTTCAGTCTCCTGCCTTTCCTCCCACACCTTCACAACCTCTTGCACCATATTTTCCAAAGACATTTAAGTTTTTCGAATGCCATTGTATTCCTTGTTGCTTTTGCAAGTACTTCTGAATCCCTCTGTCTGTCTTCTTTTTGTGACATATTATTAATATCTAAAGAAATGAGTCCATGGTGCTTTTCCAAACATACTCAGGGAAGGTCAACCCTTCAGAATTTCAGAATACTTTGTTAATACTGTTATTAAAACATTTACAACATATCATAATTTTGTTTTGCCATGTCTGACTTGCCCATTCATTTATTGGTTTGGCAAGCATGTATTGATTTCCCATTCTGTGACGATCACTCATTTGGCACCAGGAGCTCAAGATTCACAAAGTAAAGCCCTTGCTTTTGAGGAGCTTACAATTTGTTTACTGGTGCAGAAGAAAAGATCCTATAACATGAAGCTGCTAATACATTAGGACACTCTCTGGTAAGCTAGAAACCAAACGCTAGCTGAAGACTATATTTAAATTTTGAAGTTAGGATATATGTGGGTACATATATATGCATCTATGTATACAATGTATATACAGATATGTACATATGTACATACAATTATACATATACATATATAATTATATTTGGGGAGGACCCACAGAAGAACATAATTTTCACCTCTGTAGAAGAGCAATATCAAAATATTTGACTGTGACCCTTATACTCCAGATCTATATATTCAGCACCTCCTAAACATCTTAATTTGAGGTGTTTAATAGTAAAAACATGACTATAACTAAATTCATCACTGCTCATCCCTTTTGCTTCTCTCCCCCATCTTGTCACTTTTGTTTTTTCTTTCATTTAATGGCACCCCAATATATCTAGTTTTCCCAAGAGAAATCACCATTCATCCTCCATTCTTTTCTCTCCCTGATTACTCATATCAAGTGTATCAATAATGATTCATCCAAGGGATTCTTCCCTATGTCACCTGCTGTGACCTTAGTTAGGATCTTCATCATTTCTTCACTCAGTTATCCCAATGTGTCTTAATCCTACTTGTTCCTTCCTCAAACCAAACTGCACAACAGAAGACAGAGGAGACTTTTTTTCTTTTTTTTTTAATTGAACATAAATGGTATACATTTAAACTATATTTGGTGCCCTCTCCCCCACCCCCGTTTTCCCTTCCCCCCTCCCACCAATGGTTGTCCAGGAAAACCATGTCATATTCATAATTTTACACATATTAGAATGTATACCCTCATTAGTCAAGATCAGCCTTCCTCCTCTCCTATCTTTCCATTCAAACTTTGCTGATATTTCCCCTCCATTATCTGGAGTCCACTGGTATCCTCTGTGTTTCCTAGTTTGGGCATATTAGAGGAAACATATGTACCTTCTCCATCTGTGCTTGGCTGATCTCACTTAAAATAATGTTCTCCAGGACTTTCCATCTTCTTGCAAACAATATAATTTTGTTCTTCTTTATGGATGAATAGAATTCCATTGTGTGTATTTCCCAAAGTTTTGCTATCCATTCATCTGTTGATGGAGATCTGGGTTGGTTCCATATTTTGGCTATTACGAATTGTGCTGCTATGAACATAGGTATGCATATGTTGCTGTAGTTCTCTGAATTCAACCCCTTTGGAAAGATACCCAGGAGTGGTAGAGCTGGATCATAAGGTGGATCTATTCCTACCTTTCTTAGGAATCTCCACACAGATCTCCATAGTGGCTGAACTAGTTTACATTCCTACCAACAGTGTAAAAGAGTTCCTCTTTCTCCACATCCTCGCCAGCATTTGTTGTTATTTGATTTCTTTATGCTTGCCACTCGGACTGAGGTTAGATGGAATCTCAGTGTGGTTTTCATTTGCATCTCCCTGATGGCCAGTGATGTAGAACATCTTTTCATGTATCTATTGGCCCTTTGTATCTCTTCTTTTGTGAAGTGTCTAATCAGTTCATTTGCCCATTTCTTGATTGGGTTGTTTGTTTTGCTAGTGTAGAGTCTTTTGAGCTCTTTTTATATTCTGAATATTAGACCCCTATCAGAGTGGTGGCTGGTAAAGATCTTTTCCCATTCTGTAGGCTTCCTCTTTAGGTTACTGATGGTTTCCTTTGATGAGAGGAAACTTTTTAGTTTGATGCTATCCCACTTGTTAATTCTTGCTTTAATTTCCTGAGCTTTGGAGGTTTTGTTGAGAAAGTTACTGCCTGTGCCAATATGTTGCCAATAATATGCCAAAATTAGAGGAGAGCCTATGCTTTCCTCTAATAACTTCACAGTCTCAGGTCTAATTTCCAAGTCTTTGATCCATCTTGAGTTGATTCCTGTGCATGGTGAGATAAAGGGGTTTAGTTCCATCTTTCTACAAATGGATAGCCAGTTCTCCCAGCACCATTTGTTGAAAAGGCTCTCTTTTCTCCAGTGTATGAGTTTGGCCCCTTTGTCAAAGATTAATTGACTAAAGATGTGTGGGTTTGTTTCTGTACCTTCTATTCTAATCCACTGGTCAGTATATCTGTTATTATGCCAGTACCATGCTGTTTTTACTACTATTGCTCTATAGTATAATTTGAAGTCTGGGATTGTGATGCCTCCTGCATGTTTCTTATTGCTGAGAATTTCTTTGGCTATTCTGGGTCTTTTCTTTCTCCATATAAAGTTCATGATTGATTTTTCTAGGTCTCTGAAGAATGTCGCTGGTATTTTAATGGGAATTGCATTGAATCTATAGATCAGTTTTGGCAGAATGTCCATTTTGATGATATTTATTCTGCCTATCCATGAGCACGGGAGGTCTTTCTATCTTCCAAGGTCTTTTTTCAATTTCTTTCTTTAATGTTTTATAGTATATATATTTTGTTATAGAGGTCTTTTACATCTTGGGTTAGGTTTATTCCTAGGTATTTTATTGGTTTTGAGGTTATAGTGAATGGAATTATTTTCTTTGTTTCTTTCATTGTGGACTCATTGTTGGCATAAAGAAAAGCCACTGATTTCTTTAGGTTGACTTTGTATCCTGTGACTTTGCTGAACTTGTCAGTCAGCTCCAGAAGTCTTTTGGTTGAGTTCTTTGGGTCTTCCAGATAAAGGATCATGTCATCTGCAAATAAGGATAATTTTAAAATTTCTCTTCCTATGTGGATTCCTTTGATTTCCTTCTCTTGTCTTATTGCTGCAGCAAGAGTCTCAAGGACTATATTGAAAAGGAGTGGTGATAGTGGGCATCCTTATCTTGTTCCTGATTTTAGAGTAAATTCTTGCAGATTTTTCCCCATTCAATATAATGTTGGCTTTGGGTTTACAGTATATTGCCTTAATGATGTTGAGGTACATTCCTTCTATCCCAATTTTCTGCAGTGTTTTTAACATAAATGGGTGTTGGATTTTGTCGAATGCTTTTTCAGCATCTATTGCTATGATGATGTGGTTTTTGTTCTTTAAGGATATTGGTCTGTAGTTTTCCTTTCCTGAGGTATCTTTATTTGTTTTGGGGATTAATGTGATACTGGCCTCATAGAAGGAATTTGGGAGAGTTCCATCTCTTTCAATTTCCCGGAACAAGTTCTAAAGTATTGGTATTAGTTGTTCACTGAAGGTTTTGTAAAATTCAGCTGGAAACCCATCTGGGCCTGGACTTTTCTTTGGTGGAAGAATTTTTATTGCCATTTCTATTTCTATTGTTGCTATTGGTTGGTTTAGGCTTGCTATGTCCTCTTGGTTGAGTTTAGGTAGGTTAATTGTGCTTAGAAATCTATCAATTTCTTCCATGTTTTCTAGTCTATTGGAGTATAAATTTTTAAAGTAGTTTCTGATAATCTTTTGAATTTCTTCACTATCTGTGGTGATATCTCCTTTTTCATTTCTAATTTTGATAATTTGAGTTGATTCTCTTTTTCTTTTGGTTAGGTTGGCCAGGGGTTTATCAATTCTATTAATCTTTTCAAAGAACCAACTTTTTGTTTTATTGATTCTTTGAATTGTTTTTTATTCTCTATTTCATTTATTTCTGCTCTAATTTTAATAATTTCTTGCCTTCGGCTGGCTTTGGGAATAGACTGTTGCAGTCTTTCTGGGTCCTTGAGTTGTGTCATTAGGTTCTTTACTTGGTGGTTCTCTGTCCTTCTTATGTGGGCACTCAATGCAATAAACTTTCCTCTTAATGCTGCCTTCATAATGTCCCATAGATTTTGGTAGGTTGTGTCTCTGTTTTTATTTGTTTCCATAAATTTCTTTATTTCTTCCCTAATTTCTGCTCTTACCCATTCATCATTCAATAGTGTATCATTCAATCTCCATGTATTTGAAATTTTTTTTTTTAGTTTCCTGTTGTTGATTTCTACTTTTATTCCATTATGGTCTGAAAAGATGCATGGAATTATATTACATTTTTTGAATTTGCAGGCGATTCCTTTGTGACCCAGGATGTGGTCTATTTTGGAGAAGGTTCTATGGACTGCTGAGAAGAATGTGTATTCTGTAGTTCCTGGCTGAAATATTCTGTAGATGTCTATTAGGTTCATTTTGTTTATGGTTTTGTTTAGTTCTAAGTAGTCTTTATTCATCTTTTGCCTTGAAGATCAATCCAGTGGTGTGAGAGGCATATTAAAGTCTCCCAAAATTATTGTATTTGGGTCTATTTGGGATCTGATGTCCAGAAGGGTTTGTTTTATAAATGTGGTTGCACCCACGTTTGGGGCATAAATATTTGCTATCATTGTATCTTCTTGGTATATTGTTCCTTTTAATAAAAGCAAGTACCCTGTTTTGTCTCTTCTGATCTGTTTTAGTTTAAAGTCTGTTTAAAGATGAGTTTCTTGCAGATAGCATATATTTGGATTATGTTTTTTAATCCACATTGCCAGTCTTTGTCTTTTGATTGGTGAGTTAAGTCCTTTGACGTTAAGAGATATTATTGAAATATGATTTTTGTTTCTGTCATTTTGTGTTCTGTCAACTATTGGGTGGTTTTGTCTTTCTTCTTTACTTAAATGGCCCACTTATGAACTTCCTCTCTTCTCTGGTTCTGAAGTCTGCTTCTTTTTTCTTCTTTATTGTTTATTTCTTTAAGAATTTTCTCTAATGTTGGCTTTGAATTCATGAATTTTTTAAGATTCTGTTTATCCTGAAATACTTTTGTTCCCCCACTGATTTTTGAATAGTAGTTTTGCTGGATAGAGTAGTTTTGGTTGGAAGTTATTTTCTTCCAGGGTCTGAATCACGTTGTACCAGTCTCTCCTAGCATTCCTGACCTGGGTTGTATAGTCTGGGGTGATTCTTATTGTTTTGCCTCTATATGTCACCCGTTCTTTTGTTCTCACTGCTTTTAAGATTCCTTCCTTGGCCTCTATATTGGTCATTTTGGCTATTATGTGACGTGGGGAGGTCCTTCTTTGGTCCTGTCTCAATGGAGTTCTGTATGCCTCCTGGACATGAAGATCCAAGTCTCTTTCCATGTTTGGAAAGTTCTCTGAAATTATTTCTTTGAAGAGATTATGGATGCCCTTGGTCTGTACCTCTATCCCTTCTTCAATGCCTATTATCCGTAAGTTAGGACGCTTCATATTATCCCATATTTGCTGGATGTTTAGGTTTTGTTGCTGTAAAGACTTCTGTATATCACTGACCATGTTTTCGGTTTTGGATGTACTGTCTTCTAACATTGATATTCTGTTTTCCATTTCATCTAATCTTCCAGAATTTCTTTCTATTGCTCTCTTTATTTCACTTATTGATTCTTTCATTTCATTCCAGGCCTCTTTCTGATTCTTTCTTAGTGTTTCCAACTCATCTTTCATCTCCTCTAGACTTGTTTTAAATCCTTTCAACATGTTGCAAATCAAGATTCGTACTCCCCTTCTTGCATTTCTTGTAGGTCAGTATTCGTGACTTCTGTTGTTTCTCCATTATTCCTGGTTCATATTTTCAACGTTCTCAGGCCTGTTCTTCTGTTGTCTTCCCATTGATTGTGGGTATTGTGTATAGTCCAGTCTTAGTAGTATGGATTTAGAAGAGTTAACAGGCAAAGAGTACTTTTTCGAGTGGTGAGGGTTGGGTGATGGTGGAGTAGCAGGGGTCAGAAGTCAGACCCAAATTTTGTTTCTCTGCTTCACAAAATGACAATAAACAGTAACTCATTGCCACCACCAAAGGCAATATGGCGCCACTGCCACACCCTTGGCTGTGAGGCTGGTTTATTTTTTTCTGGTTTTGAGTTCCACTCTGAGTCCCTGGAGGGGTTGCTGAGCCTGGCCCCTGGGAGCTTTAGATGCTCCTTGCACCGAAAAAACTGCTGAATTACACCCAGTGTTCTGCAGCTGCTCACCTCAGCTCGCTGTCTGCCCCTCCTCTCTGGAGCCTGGTGGCTGGTTGAGTGCGCTGGTCTGGAGCCATCTGGTAAATTCTCCGCTGCTGCTGGCTGTATGGCGCTGCTGCCGCATCCAGGCCATGAGGCCAGCGTATCTCTTCTCCAGTTCTGAGCTCTGTTCTGAGTTCCCCTCATCTCTGGAGCCTGGCACTGTGAGGGAAGAGCTGTGAGGGAAGATGACGCTGGAGTGGGTCCGCCGCCACTGGAATGCAGGCTGGTTTCCTCTCTGATGTCTGGCCATTCTTCTAACCTTCCTTATCTCTGTCCCTCATACTTACAATTTTTCTTTCCCTGCTGGTGGTGTTTTCTGGCTATGAAAAGCGCTGATTTTGTAGTAAGAAAGATCAGTTGTTAGCGGAATTTGTAAATGCCACTTTACTCAGTCGCCATCTCCCCAGAAGTCCCAAAGGAGAATTTTTGAAGATACAAAATTATTTCACTTGCTATTTATCACCTTTAGAATAAATTCTGATTTCTAGCACAGTATTCTAAACCCTTATTATCTGACCTCTCTTATCTCATCTTTTGGCTCTCACTTTTACATAGGCTCCCTATCTTCTAGCCATATGGAATTACGTTGATTTCTTTAGCAAATCATGTTACCGCTTAATGGTGTGACTATGACCTTGATTTTCAATTTAAACTTATGACCATTCAATTCAAACTCCCAATCTTCTTACGAGACAGATGCACTTCTCCTTGTGTTCCCTATCATTTCTGTTTACATCTAACAGAATACTTTTCTACCTAGCATAATTATAGATTTTATTTATATTTCCATGCTGGCCTACTCTACTTTCCTCATGACTTTCTCTAGACATCCTATTTCTCCTCTTAATTTCAAAGTTAAGTACGTGTTAGGCACCCACTACCCACTGAGTACGTGCTATATAAACAAACGAATGAACACTGTGTGAATCGAGAAATGTGGTATAGTTAACATTCTCAACTAGTTAAAATGAACACATTAGCAAGTTTACAGATTGATACATTATATAATTGATCTAATTTCAGAAATGAATAGAAATTTCAGTGAGTTAGTCCATGTTAAGACAGGTGACATGTGTGGAACCCAGGGTATAGTGCAGGAGCAGAGAGACAGAGAGAGCACAGGGCTCAGCTCTCATATCATGGAGGCTGGGAGAAGAGAGAAAGAGCGAGAGAGAGCGAGAGAGAGAGAGAGAGAGAGAGAGAGAGAGAGAGAGACTGAGCAAGGGGAGGAGGCACCATATATAATCTTGAAGGCCATGTCACTGGGACCACTCCTCAGAAACCAAGCCCTGCCTTCAATAGAGCTGCCTTATCTCCATGAGACCTAGAGAGGCATTCTAATTCCAAACCATAACAAAGAGGAAGCAAAACTATTATGAACAAAGTTCCCTAAAGATAATATTTTGGATGCATTTACAACTTTAGATTTCCTAAATTATTAACAGCAATAATTTCATCAACCTCTTGAGAGATTTAGTCAAATCATGGCTGAAGTAGTACATGTGCCTACAAAATTCTAATTATTGTCAACGTCCCACTCAGGGACTTATCTGGTGTGTTTAAGAAGAATTTAAAGTCCCTCCAGTTCACCTATTAGGAGATAAAGAAATTATCTGGAGGTTCCTAAGGATTATTTATTTAATAATTGCAAACTCTTCCTTCATTTAAGGCCACATAAGCCTGGCCTTTCATCAATCATGATCTTCCACATCCAGCTCTTACCTTTGGCATTCTATTAATAACCTTATTTTCCTCATTTCAAATATTCCTATATTTTATTTCAAGTATTTTAAATGTGTTGCCTGTGGCAAAATTTAATTACCAAGAGGTAGCTATGTGTTTCTGTTTTAGTAGGTGGCATCTGAATCATGTGACCTTTGAAATCCAGCTGGTACCCACAGAGTGTTTCTTAGAATAGCTGGAAGCATGTGTGGTCCGAATTAAAATATAGATCTGGGGTAAACAGAGAAGATACTCATCCATACATACAATCAATTAATTTGTCAATTATTTGTGTAATCTTTAAAAAGAGATTTTAAGTTTGAGGAGAAATGAAACTAAAGATTAAGAACTGAGAGTTCAAGGAGCAGATTTGAGGAAAGATCTGTGAAGCTGAGAAACTGGCTATTGACAATCCCAGCCCTTCCCACTGAAGAGTGTGTAGAGGATCTTGACAGTTACAAGACTCACCCAGAAAGTCTTTCTGAAGAGAACCTGGAAATATAAGCCAAGAAGATGATCTCAGGAGAAGAGCTAGGTTCTCCCTCTCAACCACTATCTAGAATCTTTATACCTTTAACTCACTTTCAAAATGAATAATGTATCCAAAAGTCATTTAGATTCTCTACTAACCTCTCCTCAAATTCCATGTTCAATGTTTGTAAGATATTCAAAATGTAAAATTTTAATGTAAGACTCAAGTCAACTAAAGAATCTTACCCCACCAACCTCTGACATAAAGGCACTCACTCCATACTTTCTATGACTATGGATGAAAAACTCATTATTCTCAAAGGTAACAGAAGATTTTAAAACCTGGAACAAAGAAGAGATCCCTCCTTTGTGAGTTTCAGACTGTATCTGGTCAGCTCTATGATTGTGGGGAAATTACTAAACTTCAGTTTCCTCTCATACAGCATAAGGGAGTTCAGCCAGAGCAGTGTTTCTGAACTTTCATGGGATTATAAATCACTCTGAGATGGGGGGGTCTGAGGTTCTGCATTTCTAGCAACTTTCAAATGAAGCTGATGTTGCTGGTCCAGGTACCACATTTGGAATAACAAGTTCCTGAGTGATTCCTGATAATCCTTTTAGCCCAAGATTCAACCACTTATTAAATTTTGTGACAAGATAATAAATTAACTTCTTTCACACAATAAAGCAGTGTTAGTCACCTTGAATAGGCATAGATATTGCCAATTCCTTCAACAAGTATCTATCCGTGTTGCTGTTTCCTTGATGTAAGCCAAATTATCTGTTTGTGTGCTCACTTTTGCTTTTTGATGACCACTTTTCAGCTAAATTCCTTAGTTTGGCAGCTCTCAAAATTAGGTGTGCATCAGTTTCACTTAAAAGGCTTATTAAAGTAAGGTCTTTCCTATCTCTTCCATATCTCTTCAACCAAGTTTCTGATTGAGTTGCTCAGGGGTAGCACACAAGATTGTGCACTTCAGACAACTTGCCAAGTGATGCTGATGCTGCGAGTTAAGGGACCACACCTTCAGTTTTCTCCATAGAGACTCTTGGTAAGTCATGAAATGATGGTGGGAGAGCCGCATAGCCATGTACAGAAGAGTAAAACTAGATCCTCATCATCTACAAAATAGGCTAAAGATTTAATTGTAACATTCAAAGCTAGTAAACTGCTAGTAGGAATTATAGGTAAACGGGTCTTTGTGGGCAATATACTTCGGATATGATCCCACAAAGAGCAAAAATTGACAAATGGGATTACATCAAACTAAGAAGCTGCTACACAGCAAACAATTAGCAAAACTAAAGAGATGACGACATACAGAATGGAAAAAACTTTACAAAATAGTCATCCAAAAAAAGATTGATATCCAGAATATATAAGAAAGAAAACAACTTGAGAGTGAAAAATACAAATAATCTGGTTAAAAAATGGGCAAATACCTGAAACAGAATTCTTTATATGTGTAGAATTCTTGATTTGAGTCAAAACCTGCAGAATCAAACGCAACAATCAAAAATGCAATAAGACCTGTGTAGACTTTCTCTTAAACGTGCAATGGTTTGATTGTTATATCATGTACTTGCAACATTTTTTTCCAAAAACTCAGAAACCATTTGCTTTAATATTTTTAAATACAGGCTTTTCAGGGTTGTCATAGAGCCTCAGTGGTTGTTGTTTTCATAATCTAACCTCTTCCAATTTTTAAAATGTCAAATCTTAAATGTTCTGGAACTTTCCTATTCCCAGCATTTGCCCCAGAGAACCTCATTCAAAATTGCTTTGTGAATTCTGTGATTATATTCTTCCAGGTCTGCATGTGATCGTCCATCTTTATCTTCACGAAAGCAGCCTTCTCCCTAAGCCTCATGACTCTGCCTTCGTCAGGTGAAGTTCACACTTCCTAACAGAATAAAAGGGCAAAGTGATGTTAAAACAGCTTTATTTGCTATGCCGTTACTTTTAGGCTGTTACCACCACTTTTAAATCATAGATTAATCCTTTCCATTTTCTTCTTACTAAGTATATTTTAGTATATTGGACATTTTCTCCAAGGGTCTTTTTTCTACTGAGCATACATTTTCATGTGTTCATCTTTGGATGTATTTCCACTGATACCTACATCTTACTGTGTTCCTGGTGAAGAGTAAATGTTCCTATTTTTCCATATTAATCAGAGTAATTTGCAATTTTAAAAGCCCCACCCTTCCTCCAGTCCTTGGGGTTCTAGCTATCAGAGACCTAAACTCAAAGGTTATACCTCTTTTCTCTGAAAAGGTATCGATATTAAATTTGCTTTTTTTTAGGTACTGGGGATTGAACCCAAGGGCATTCTACCTCTAAGGTCCTCTCCTCCCCCAGCCCTTTATAGTTCATATACATATTTTTTGAAGTAGCATCTCACTAAGTTACTAAGGCTGTCCTCCAAACTGTAGTCCTATTCTCTCAGTCTCCCAAATACTGGGACTTCAGGCCTGTGCCACCGTTCTTGGCTGTTTTTCAAATCTTGAGGGCATATATTTGGTCACTTCTGCCATGACTTGTAAACTCTAAGGTGGCATGGTCATTTAATCCTACAGTTATTTCCATTAAATAAACCTTCCTATGAGCAAGAATTATATACAGAGTAGCTATTCATGAGCAATTAAATACTTAAAAAGTCAAGTCAAGAATTGGTCAGATGACCTGCAAGTGATTAAAATTTTAATTTATTTTTCTGATTTTTCTCTCTGTTTTTATTTTGTTTTTTTTATAAACTCTAAAAAAAGATTTGCATAAATACACTCAAGTAGAGAAAAGGAACCTTAACAAGAAAGCTTCCCAGGCTATCAGGATGCTAGGTCTCCCTGGATAGGCTCCCACTCTACTCTATTTTGCCCTCTAATTGGGGTTCCCAAGCACATTCCTGTGCTAAGTAAAAAGAGGGAGTGTGTCTGGGGCCACTTCTCTATATGAAGGTCATATTCAACAGTAACTTTGTTCAATATGAAGAATGGGTAATTTATGTTCTGTCCTACCCAAGAGGGAACTATGATAAGAAATGTGTTTGGCAGCCATCCTCCACCAAAACTTTAAATTTCATGACGATGATATAGGATTTGATTTAATCTGAAATTGGGAATCACAACTAGTTTGCTTTGTGTGTATATTTTTAAAAATACGAGCACTTTTTAAAAGGCATTTGAGAAAAGTTTTTGCTCTTAAAATAAAAGAAGAAATCACAGAACAAATTATGTAAGGAGCTGGCATCCATACACAAAAATAAAGTAACTCTCCATAGAAGGCATGATTTACCCCTTCACCAAAGTACACGGCATGGCTACTTAACTCACATGCAAAAATGTCATACTAAAATAGTAAGGAAAATTGCAATATATGGGCTTTACTACCATGGATATTCAAGAGCAATTTTCAATTTTTCATAACTTCATTTTTAATACATATATTTCCTCAAATTACCCAGGAGAGCTTTCCATACTGCATGCTAGGCACATTCAAAGTTTAAATGCAAAGTTCACACATTTTGAGTCCAGTGTAAGAGAGGGAGGAAGGGTGGGGCTTTTGAAATTGCTTTTGTAGCAGAAAAATGTGTATTAAAAAAAAAAAACCTTCCCTTGACCATGTTCTTTCTTCACTTGCCACAATGTCCCAATAAAATTGAATGTGGATCAATTACAGTAACCTCAACATGATTCCAGGCAAAAAGAAGAGTATACATTTTACTCCCCATATTTTAAGAAACACTGAAGGAAACTGAGGCCAGTCTTTGGCATTTATATTTATTTGTAAGAGTGTATCCTTCATTAAATAGAGGGAAAGGTACTGCTTGTTTTATTTTATCTCATTTTCCTATACTGCTACCTCGCCTATCCCTTGCTCCCATTCACCAACTCCCCTCTACATCTCAGCAAGAGAAATATTTTTCTCCCAGAATCCACAATATCACAGTAGAATAGTAACTGGGAAAGAATACTCAATTACTCAGAAGGCCAGAATCTGTGTGTACATACACCCAAATTCATGCACAAGCAAAAGATCCTAAATTACTCATCATGATTAATGCAAAAAATATAGTTCCAGTGTTTTCTGATATTTAAATCTCAAACAAAGGACCTGAATGTCTACTAAAGGGGACTCCAGTCATTTTCTTGAAGAATCTTCCAGTGCTCAAGCAAATAGCCCTGCCTAGAGTGTGCCAGGGGATTTAACAAGTTCAGCCAAGAATTGCCCAGCACACCAGCTGTGCCTGATAGCAGCCCCTCAGCGTCCCCACAAATGACAGTTCCAGAAGTCATTAGGCAGGCTGGCTGGATGATAAGTTTTGTCACCTAAAACACTATGATTTAATTATACCTTTAAATATTAACAATTAAAAACACAAATGAAAAAAATAGAATGCCAAAAAATTCAAAAGATAGCTTTTAAAAATGCATTCATGGATATTAGCTTATAAGAGTGTAGATATTCCTTGTATCTTTTTATGTCCTCCATTTCAAAAGTACTTCATAGAACTATAAAGGAGGAAAAAGCTTATGCTGTCTGATGCTCTATAGAAGCTAGAATGATGTGTGAAAAGGAAGGCAAATTCCAGATTATATCAGTAACATTTTTTTAGACTCTGAGTCTTTTATATGGTGTACCTCGCTTACCTTTTGAGATTTAGATGACTGTTAGGAACATTAAATATTAAAATGAGCTTTTTAAATGCATGTGAGACAGAGAAAAGCAACCCTTTATGTTTTATGTAGGATGTGTATAACACATTCAGATTATCTATTATAATATCCACACATACAATTTGGTTATAAAAATATGCAGTATGGGCAATTTTGGGGTGATCACTCATGTGGAGACTCTGTCTCCTTTCCTTGGTAGTGAGAAGCAAGGAGAGATGCGAGAACAAGCTTTTCAGGCGCTCGTGAGAGAGCCCTTCCGTGCTTTTCAATCAGGTGCCAGGCTCTGCTTTGACCTGCCCTGGGCTCTGCTGGATCCCAGCTCTGCAGAAGCACTTTCTGTTTTGCCTGTCAGTAACACATTGTGGGATAGAGCTGGAACAGGACAAGGTCCAGGCATTTTTAGGCACAGAGGATTCCATCCTAAGAAAGAAGAAATAAAGCAAGGACTTTCTCTTTTATAACAGCTGGTAACAAGAAAGTATGGTGATCCAAAACAAACGAATGAAGCAGAAGGGTTTATAGCACGCATCACTGACCCAAAGAAGTGAAGCAATGAATGTCTTATATTAATAAGAATGCTGTAAGATGGGTAGTATTTTCCTGTTTCACACAAAAGCAGAATAGGCTCAAGGCTGGCTCATGCTTGGAATGCCTGAAAGAGACTCATGGCCTGACTGGTGCTAAGTTGGGCCAGTGAGCCAGCCACCATGGTGTTTCAAAGATTATACCAAGGATTTAGAAAAATAAATAATGTGAAGACCTGTTTGTGTTGTTCGAAGAATGTAGTTATACACACCATGGTTTCCAAAAGATAAATAAGCAAATCTGCCTCCTCTGTGTTTAAATGGAAATTGATTTATGTATCTGCCTCCTAAAAAAATGATAGTTGAACCAGTGCGCCCATTATTATACCTTGCCACAATCTTTTATCTTGCATTTAGTCACTTATAATATGTAAGATTATCCAAGACAAACGTCAATTGTAAACGTGTCATCCTAGCCAAGACATAAACTAAATAAGGGATTAAAAATGTAAATGTCTTTGTGGATAAAGGAGGTGACCTAACTGGGTGACATAGACCGGATGTTCTGCCAGGAAGTAGAGGGGACTCTAGCAAACTGGAGAGTAGAGAACAGACAGATGCCAACAACTGCCTCATGGAACAAAGTCTAGGATTGCTAAACTTTTCAATTTTGGAAATCAGAGGAAAAGCTGGAGACTTACCCTTTTATGTAAAGTTTCCTGACTTCAAGCAGTGTGTAAACCAAGTGAAATATGTCTGACCCAAAAGAAAAAAGGAAGGGGAGACCTTGTCTGAGAACCAGACTATGTCTGAGAAACAAGGTATGCCTGAGTATTTTGGAGCAAAGGCTGACATGCTGAGGTCAGAAGTATGGAAAGACAACCTAGGAAGTGACAATGAAGTTGTCACAGGTGTCAGGGAGGCGTCATTGAGCTTGAATTTTAAAGATCACAGATATGCCTTTGTGTCTGCTGGAATTCTATGGCTGGGACTCTTTCCCTTCCTTTCATCCTTCCTTCCTTCCTTCCTTCCTTCCTTCCTTCCTTCTTCTTCTCTTTTCTTTCTTTTATCTTTTTTTCTTTTCTTCAGTGTGTGGTACTGGGGATTAAACCCAGGGGAATTCTGAGTCACACCCTCTGCCCCATTTTATTTTTTAGTTTGAAACAGGGTCTCACTAGGTTGCTGAGAGTTTCACTACATTGTCAAAACTGTCCTTGAGCCTGCCATCCTCCTGCCTCAGCATTCCAAGTACTGGGATTACAAGTTTGTGTCACATACCCAGCTTCAGAACTCTTCTCTTATTGACTAGTTGAAGTGACAAGCTTTGATAACTTTAGATTTTGAAGTGAGATCAAATGAAAGAAACAACTCTGTACCAGGAAATGAAAAGATCCATTTTGGTCTATGGGTCTTTTGAGAAATAGCTGTGCAAACACTGTGTCTATCTGTCATAAAAGGGTTGTGTAATTAACATATGCAAAACACCGCCACTGTCCTGCTGGAAGCTAACTCCTCTCCCTGGAAATCCAGCCTCTATTTATTTACAACAAAATAAAGTGGACCCTTCTGGAAAGAAACACGGCTCCGTGGCGGCCTGAACACTGTCGCAGCGATGCTTTAAATCTTTTATATCTCCCATACCTCCGGGGGCTGGTGCTGGATGGTATTGAGCCAGGGCCCATAAATAATTTATGCTAAGTAGCAATTTAGTTGTTTGGCTTGAGGTAAAGAAATCCAAGAAATTCATAAATAAAGTTCCCATTTTTGCTTGTGTTCCAAAGTTAATTTATGTTACTCTGCAATTAACTAACATAAAGGTGAAAAAATATGACAGGCCTAAGGTACAAACTCGCGCTCATAAATCTGCTCTATCTTAACTAGTGGTGGTTTAGTGGCAGTCACCTCGTTCCCTCTGTCTTGTGCCCCTGAACAACAACTTTTCCTGGATCGGATTCCTTGCTGCCTTGTCGATCTGTAAATGTGTTGTGACTGTTTTGAATGGACCCCTGGGTGTGAAGAGGAAAAAGGGAGATGAGATTGGGTACAACGACAAATGGATTTTCTGCTACATCTGAAACATTTTTTCTTTATAAAAATATCTAAATTAAATATGAGAAATGTATATAGCTGTTCACTCAGAGGGGAGAATTAGAGAACCTGAGAACTGACAGCTACAACCATCATTGGTGTGCTGTAAGCAGGGCTGGGTATGGTGTATTGGACGGCAGAAAGAGCAGAGAGCATTGCCACTCAAAGATGCCAGAGGAAACGACAAGAAGCAATTGTGCAGACCGGAGCAGCGTGGCCCTCCATTCCCACAGTCAAACATTAGCTGGTGTCTCGAGCACGCGGCTCTGCTTTCAGTCAACAGTGCAGAATGCCCTCTTTGTGGGTCCTCACTGGTGACCTCAGCCTGCAACTTCCTACTATTTAGTTGCTCTCCAAAGTCTACAGGAGACAGTTGCTATTGGAGATGATGTTTCTCTGTGACATGTGACCTATTCAACCCAGAAGGTCTTCCAAGGTGTATTCCTATAGCAAGGCTGGAGAAAGCTACAAATGCAGGTTCCATTATTTATCCATTTATTCAAATATATTTATTAAATGCCTACTAGGTGAGAGGAAGAAATGTAGGAGACAATGTAGACCCTTAAGATGAATAAATGAATTCTGCATTTCATCAGCATATGGGTCAAAGGAAGATAGAGTAGAATAAACCCACTTACTTGAAAGTGTGGTGTTATAATGAAGTGTGCATAAGGTATCAGGGAGCAGCCAGGAGCAGCCCAGGGACCAGCCTGGGAGGAGAAGCAGCGAGGGAAGACTCCAGAGGAAGAGAAACTTGACTGAGCTGTAAATGATGAAGACTTAACACAAGGTAGGGAGGGTATGATGAGAGCCTGGAGGAAGGAGGTGACAGGGCTCCTTCAGGCACAGCGTGGGCTTCATGTGATTGTACACAGGAGCTCCCCAGTGAAGTAGCGGGAAACCAGGCTGGAGAGGAGGGCGTGAGGACACACAGGGACCACAAGCTGCTGAGATTTCATGCCAAAGGCAATGGAAGCCACAGAGGAGTTTAAGCAAAAGAATGGCATAACCAGATTTGTGGGAATAAAAGATCATTGTACCAGCAAAATGATAAATGGATTGGATATAAGTAAATATAGTTCAGGACCAGGCTTTTTTATCTCCTAGTGACTATGCTCTTCCTTTGAACAAGGAAAGTGGTGCATACGGTGATGATGTTTTCCTCTTCGGGATGGTGTTTGTCAACCTGGAATCAAGCTGCTGCCTTAGTTGCCACAGTCAGATGTTTTTAGTCAGACTGCTTTCAAGTCTGGCTCTTTCCTTCCTTCCTTCCTTCCTACTTCTTAGATGTAATTTTTTGACATTTTAATTTTTGCATCTGATTGTAACTGTGCTTTCATTTTAAGACTACTCAAGTTGAATAGAATATGAGTAAATCGCTCTTAAATTAATACATCGGAAACATCACTACAATGACAGGCGGGAATAAGTAATGCTAAACACACGAGTGAAAATGGTAACAGGAGGGAAACAGCAGGAGACTAGATGTCAACAAACTTCAGAAGAGGGAAAGTAGCTAGAAGAGTGGAAAATGACTTAGCTGAGTGGAAAGCTGGATGAACTCGGAACTAAAGAAAGAAGTATCTATGACAAGCAAGAAGCTGCCCCCCATTTAATCCTGGAAATCTGAGGATTTAAAGGTATCAGATAGTAGACAGGTGAGGACAAGGAGATAGAGATTACAAGGACTTCACGGTTTCAGAGCAGCCAGGCTCCTTCTCATCCTGGGGAAGACCAGAAGTATATACCAAGAGAAATCACACTCAAAGTGGCTTAGACTCAGAAACACCAAGTAGGATATTAAAGGCAAGAACATATACAAAAGTATGCATCCCAAATGGTGACGTCTTAAGACCTCTTTCCTTCTGCCAGCAACCAGGTGTATACATAACTGTTCATCCAGGGATGAAAGCAATTTTATCCTGGAAAGCAAAGAGCCTGAGAAAAATGCATGCAGATATTCATAGTTGAGGCTTCCACATGGAAAAAAGAAAAATTAATGCAGGCTATTTACCTAACATTTAAAAAAAAGAAAGCTCTTGCAAGGTGTACTTTAAACCCAGTACTTGGGAGGCTGAGATGGGAGAATCACAGATGTGAGGCCAATGTACAATGACTTAGCAAGACTGTTTCAAAATAAAAAATAAAAAGGATTTGGGGTGTAGCTCAGAAGTAGAGTACCCCTGGGTTCAATCCTCAGTGTGTGAAACACACACACATACACATTTGGAGTCTCTGAGCAGCTATTTGGACCTTAGTTTGGGCTAAGGGGCCCAAGCATTCCAAATAACTCCAAAGAATCACAGTGCAAGAAGAATAGTGTTTTAAAGCCTACAATCAATATATATATAATCAAAAAAGAACAAGTATCCATAAATGAAATAAAATAAGATGCTATTTTATAGTAAAACTTAGAAAATGTAAAAGTAATCTTGCAATTAAATATGTGAAAGAAGAGATTACAAGGCAACTGAATGAAAGGCAGATAAATTTGGGAACAACCTTGCAGAGAATACAGAAGCATGCAAACAAACAAAGACCTGGAAGAGAGAAGATAAAGAAAACATTTAGACAACCAACCTTAGAAGTCCAAAATTAGAGACCAGGAGTTCCAGAAAGGAGCAATAAAATATAAGAAAAATACAAGGAAGTTTTCCCAAACAAAAGAACAAGGAGATGAAGGTTAAAGGGTGTGGATTTCATTCAAAATTACAAAGGATTCCTTTCTGACTCACACCTGAATTTTCAGTATCACAGCTGAAGGATGAAGACATTTGAACACGGAATTTTGAATGAAAGTATTTTCATTCTAAAGTTTCATGCTTTTTTCTCACTTACATGCAAAGCTAAGGTTTATCTCAAAGAAGAAGAGTGTTGAATAGTGATTA
Source organism: Muscardinus avellanarius (assembly GCF_963383645.1). Taxonomy (NCBI): domain Eukaryota; kingdom Metazoa; phylum Chordata; class Mammalia; order Rodentia; family Gliridae; genus Muscardinus; species Muscardinus avellanarius. The sequence goes on from NC_137794.1 coordinate 53,011,456, forward strand.
CAAGAAGCTAAGATGAGTGGTGAGGAAGGAAGACATAGGGATAGATAACAGGGGCCAAAATTATAAGAATAAGTCCTGATATTCTACAGCATAGTAGGCAACAAGAATATACAAAAATTGACTATGTAGTGTAAGAAGTAAAAGAGAGCAGTTCAAAGTGTCCACACACAAATAAATGATAGGGAGACGAAAATGTTAATCATCTTGATTTTATCATTACACATTGTATACATGTAATGAATTATCACACTGTAGCCCACCAAAATTGTGCACTCATTATATGTCAATTAAAAATATATATATAATTGTATGCCTAGAAAACTCTCAAAAATGATGGTACTCTTTCTCAGAAAAGAGCCGGAAGCCAAGCTTGCTGGATCATATCTGTAATCTCAGTACAAGAGACTGAGACAGTAGGAAGGATCTCAAATTTAAAGTCAACTTCTACAACTTAGTAAAACCCTCAGCTGCTTAGTGAGACTCTGTTTCAAAATAAAAAATAAAATATGGCTGGGAGTGTAGCTCAGAGGTAGAATGCTCCTGGGTTCCATCCCCAGTACCAAGAAAGAGAGAGAGAGACAGAGAGACAGAGAGAGAGAGAGAGAGAGAGAGAGAGAGAGAGAGAGAGAGAGACAGACAGACAGACAGACAGACAGACAGACAGAGACACAGAGAGACAGAAGGAGGAGGAGGAGGAGGAGGAGGAGGAGGAGGAGGAGGAGGAGGAGGAGGAGGAGGAGGAGGGAAAGAGAGAAAGGAGGTAGAGTCCAGAAAAATGAATACTATCTCTAAGAAATGGAGATAGAAGACCCAGGAAGAGTGTAATAGTGGAGAACAGGAAGGAACTTTTCAGAGAGCAGTCCAGCATGGAACACAGAAGATGGCAGAAGAATAACGGCCTCCAGTTAAAAACCAAACCAATAAAAAAGACAGAGATATAATTAATAGATAATATGTTAAAGCGTTTTGGAAGTATTATTATTAGGTATTTATCTTATTAAAATGCTGGGGGAAATAGATAGGCCTGTAGAAATGTTACCAGAGTCCTAGACCAAAGGCCTGACTTGGGCAGGCAACAAATCAGGCCCCAGAAGCAAACAGAAAAAGTGATACTAAAAAGCATGAAAGTAGTGTAGCTATACCAGGAAAACAAGGGGACGTGGTGTGTCCATAGACCTGTCTTTGGGGTGTGGACAATGACTTTGAGGAAGGGTCTGGGATTTACACAGCTGGCAAAGTAGGAAGTCTTGGATGGCATGATCGGTCGGTCATTATCTTAGCAGTGGTCAGGTAGGGCTTTGTCTGTGAAAAGAAAGTGGCTGTTGCCTGGGAGTAGTTTTCACTCATCAGAGGTGTTCATGGGCACACCAGTTGTTCCTGGAGTCCAAGGCAATTCAAAGCCAAAGGAGGAAATGCAAAATAGAGGCAGAGATGTCAAGATTTTAGTTACCTATTGAACTTTGAAGTCCCAAGTGAAGTCTTTGTTACAAAAAATGAAAAAAAAAATCCTATTTAATTGTGTGTGTATATGTGTTAGTTGGGATTAAACCCAGAGGTACTTTACCACTGAGCTACTTCACCAGTTCCTTTTATTTTATCTTGAAACAGGATCTTGTTAAACTGTTAATCTTACTCAAGTCCAGATTTACAAGATCTTGTTAATCTGGCCTTGAACTTGGCAATCTTTCTACCTCAGCATCCTGAATCACTTGGATTACAGCTGTGCACCACCACCACCATGAATAGCAAATTAAGCGAACTCTCAAAATAAACTAATTCTGCCAGGCGTGGTGGCGCACGCTTGTAATCCCCGCGCTTGGGAGGCGGAGACAGGAGGATTGCGCTGGTTCAGAGCCAGCCTCGCTGGTTTAAGAGACCCTGTTTCCAAATTATAAAATAGGTCTGAGAGTGTAGCCCGGCAGTAGAAGGGCTGCCAGGGAACCCAATACCACAAAAAATAAATAAATAAGTAAATAAATAAATCAACAAATTCTTAGCTCCAGTAATAACAAATTGTCATGTGAGAGGAAAAAATCATGGCACTTATTGACACAAACATAGACAAGTATGTAATCATTATAAAGCAAACATTGTACTTTTATTTGAAGTGGTGACAGCAGACATCCTTTTCTTATTCTTGATTTAAAAGGGAATTTCCACCAATTTTCCTCCATTGAACATTGTTTTGACTTTGGGATTATTAAATATTGCCTTAATGATGTTGAGGTAAGTTTCTTCTATTCTAATTTTCTGCAGTGTTTTTAGCATGAATGGATTTTGGATTTTGTCAAATGCTTTTTCAGCATCTGTTAAAATAATCATGAGATTTTTGTCCTCGTTTTATTTATGCAATTAATGACAAGCATTGATTTGCATATATTGAACTAGCCTTGCATCTCTGAGATGAAACCAACTTGTTCATGGTGTACAATTTTCTTGATATGGTTTTGAAGGAGTTTCACTAACATTTTGTTTAGATTTTTTACATCTAAGTTTATCAAGAATATTGGTCTGTAACTTTCTTTTCTCAAGGGATCTTTATTCTATTTTGGTATTAAGGTGATACTAAACTTATAGAAGGCGTTTGAAAGGATTTAATCTCTTTTGATTTCACCAAATAACTTTTTGGGTTTAGGTTTTCTATAAAGGTTTGTAGAAGCCAGGGATGGTGGTGCATGCTTGTAATCCCAGCATTCAGGAGGCTGAGACCAGAGGATCTCAGTTTGTGGCCAGCCTCAGCTATTTAGTGAGGCCCTCTGCAATCACTGAGACCCGGTTTCAAAATAAAGAATAAAAACTAGGGCTGGGGGTGGAGCTCAGAGGTAGAATGCTCCTGGGTTTCATCCCCAGACCTGCAACAACAACAAAAAAAAAGGTTTGTAGAATTCAGGTGGAAATTTGTCTGGACCTGAGATCTGAGCTTTTCTTTGATGAAAGGCTTTTTATTGCTGTTTCTATTTCTTTGCTTATGATTGGTCAGTTTAGGTTTTCTATATAATCTTGGCTCTTGGTTTTTTTTTTTTTTTTTTGTGGGTCTGGGGATGGAACCCAGGGGCATTCGACCTCCGAGCTACACCCCCTGCTCTATTTTTTTTTATTTATTCTTTATTTTGAAAACAGGTCTCACTGAGTTGCAAAGGGCCTCACTAAATAGCTGAGGCTGTCTGCAAACCGCAATCCTCCGGTCTCAGCCTCCCAAATGCTGGAATTACAAGTGTACACCACCACGCCCATCTAATCTTGGTTTAATTTAAGTAGGTTATGTGTATCTAGAAATCTGTTTATCTGTCCTATATTTCCAGTTTATTAGAGTATAAATTTTTGAAATAGTTTTTGATGATCCTTTGGATTTACCCACTGTCTGTGGTGATGGCTCCCTTTTAATTTCTGATTTTAATAATTTGGGTTGATTCTCTCTTTCTTTTGGTTGCATTGGCTAAGGTTTTATAAATCTTCTTAATCTTTTCAAGGAACTTTTTTTGTTTTGTTGGTCTTTTGTATTTTTATTCTCTAATTGATTTCTGCTCTGATTTTAATTATCTCCTGCCTTCTAATGGCTTTGGGATTAGTCTGTGACTGTTTTTCAAAGTCATTGAGGTGTGTTATTAGGCTTTTTTATTTGGTGAGTTTGTTTCTTTTTTTTAATGTGGGTACTCAGTGTTCAAAATTAATTTAAATAAATTTTTGTATGTTACACCTGTATTTTAGTTTGATTCTAGAATTTTTTATTTCTTGCCTTATTTCTTCTTTGATCAAGTCTTCATTCAAAAGTATATCATTCAGCTCCATGTATTTATGTAATTTTTATTATTCTTCCTGTTGCTGACTTCTAGATTTATTCCATTATAACCTGAAAAGATGTGAGGAATTATATTACATTTTTTTAATTTGTTGCTACTGGCTTTGTTGCCCAGAAGGTGGTCTGTTTTGAAGAAGGTCCTATGAGCAGCTGATAAGAATGTATATTCAGCTGTTATTCAAATTGGATTATTCTGTATGTGTCTATTAGGTCAATTTTGGTTTATAGTTTTTGAATGGAAGATCAGTATAGTGGTATGAGTGATATGTTGAAGTTTCTCAATATTATTGTATTTGAGTCTATTTAAAATCTTTTGTCCCAAAGATTATTTTTATAAAAGTGAGTGTCCACATTTGGGGCATAAATGTTTATTATCATTATATTTTCTTCCTGCTTTGCCTCTTCTGATAAATTTTAACTTAAAGTCTCTTCGTTGGGTATGGTTTTGCTAACCCTGCTTGTTTTCAGTCTCCAGTGCATGGTATATCTTTTTCCATCCTTTCACCTTTAGCCTATAGATATCTTTGCCTATAAGGTGAGTTTCTCGCATGCAGCATATAGTTGGATTATGTTCTTTAATCCATATTGTCAGTATATGCCTTTTAATTGGGGAGTTTAGACTTTGGCATTCAGTATTATTACTGAAAGATGATTTTTGTTTCCTGTCACTTTGAATTATATCTTGTTTGATAAAGTGTTATTTTTTCTTTGCTTAGTTGCTTATCTGGTGAAATTCATCCCTTCTCTGGTTCTGGTGTGTATTTCTTTTTTTCTTCTTTGTGTTTAAATACTTTAAATATTTTCTCTAGTGCTGGCATGGTAGTCATAAATTCTTTTAATTTCTGCTTCTCTTGGAAGGTTTTTATTTCTCTGTCAATTTTGAATGATATCTTTGCTGTATGTAGCAGTCTTGGATGGAAGTTGTTTTCTTTCAAGATTTGGAGCACATCATGCCAGATCACCTGGATTTCAAGACTTGAGTTCAGAAATTCAGAACATTTTTTATTGTTTTGACCCTGAATGTCACCTATTCTTTTGTTGTAGATTCATTTAAGATTCTTTCCTTGGCCTCTATGTTAGTCACTTTAATGATTGTGTGCCATGAGTTTTTTCTTTGATTTTGTCTTGTTGGATTTCTGATGTCTCCTTTACTTGGATGTACAACTTTTGGTTCTATGTTTGGGAAATTCTCCGATATTATTTCTCTGAGGAGATTTCTAATGACCTTGCTTTGTCCTTCTAGACCTTCTTCATTGCCTATTACATGTAAATTAGATTGTTTCATGTTATCTCATATTTTTTGGATGTTCTGTTCATTTTGTCATATTGTCTTTTCTATATTGTTGATGATATGGTCAATTTTGGATTAGCTTTCTTCCAACAGTGAAACTATTTTTAATGTGGTATAGTCTTCCAAAGAGGTGGTTTCTATTGAGGTCTTTAATTATTGACTTCTTCATTTCACTCAAAATCCCTTTTTGGTCCTTATATAGGGCTTCAAAGTCTCTATTCATATGTTCTTTTATTTCCAAAACACTTTCTCTGATTTTATTTCTGAGGCCTTTGATCATATTGAAAATTAAAATTCTGACTTCTTTTGGCACTTTCTAAAACTCAGTATTGGAAATCTCCCATGTTTTTGAGTTGTGGGAGTTCATTGTTTCTTTGTTGGTCTTCATTCTCATCATTTCACAATTTTCAGGCTTACATTTCTGTTGACTTGGTATCTTCTTTCCCTTTGTATGAGATTCCTATGTCTATTTATTGTCCATTTACAATAAGGCCTGTGCTGGAAGTACATATTTGTCTTAATGAATCTGTCTAATGTATTCAGACTTTTGTGTTTGTCCCTCAGAATCTCTTGAACAAAGCATAGTTCTTAGTCAGTACAAGCAAACAGAAGTCTCTAATAGGCTGCAGGCCACCATGTTATTCAGACCCAAACTCAGCCAACTGAAAGATTATGATGTTCCATTCAGATCCTGTGGCCTCCTGGTTGGGATTAAATGCAACAGACACCACTGCTATTCTGGTGGATCTAAACCCAAGAAAAAAAAGAAAAATTAAGCTATTGTAATAATGTAGATGGGAGATTTTAATTATGAATTTGTGCATTTTCTTAGGCATTGGGGAAATATTTGTGTGAAAATGTCACCTAAAGCAAGAAGTATATATGTTACTTTTAAACTTAGTATATGTGTTACTTTGCTAAATATGAAACTATATAAGAAAAGACCAACAGTGGCCAAACATGAAGAAGGAAAACAAAATTGGAAGATTGATGTTTCCCAACTATTATAAAACTACAGAAATCAAAACAATATTGTTTGGTGAGAGACTAGATAGATCAAGGGAGCAGAGTAGAGAGCCGAGAAATAGTCTCATAGAAAAAAAAAAGTTTACTTCCAGGAAGATGGCAACCGAGAAAAGCGGGACTTAAGAGCCCCGCTAACAACCAATCTCCATTACCACAAAATCAGCACCTTTCATAGCCAGAAAACACCATCACCAGAGAAACAAAAAAATCACCAGGCTCCAGAGAGAAAGCAGACTGAGAACAGAGCTCAGAGCCACAGAGGATATACACTGGCCTCACGCCCGAGGACACGGCAGCAGCGCCATACTGCCGGCGGCAGCGGCGAGTTCACCGAATAGCTACAGCAAGCCGAGGTGAGCCGCTGCGGAACAGCCAGGCAGGATTTCTCGGCGCAGGGAGTATCTAAAGCTCCCAGTGGCTGAGCTCAGCACACGCTGCAGGGATAGAGAGTGGAACTCAAAACCAAGAAGAAATAAGCCAGCCTCACGGCCGAGGGCATGGCAGCGGCGCCATAGTGCTAACGGCGGCAGCAGCAGCAAATTCACTGAGTCCAATACAGCTACATCTGCGTACTCAACAACAGTGAGTCAAATTGCGGGCCACAGAGGAGAAATCTCAGTACTGTACTCCCTGGGACTTGACCCAGTGGGGGAGTGGCGGTGGCAGAGATATCACACCATAGGAGAACGTGCAACCTGGCACCCCCCATAGTCTAAAGCAGCCTCTATCGACTCTCTGGGTCGGAGACTCTGTGATACAACCCAGTAAAGGAGTAGTGGGGTCTGAGATACTACTGACTCGAGATCCAGAACACCTTAAGTGAAGTCATAGTGACCCAAGGGAAGAACCCAGAGAAGGCACAAACTTCCGAAATCATGGGAAAGAGGAATAATACTGGAGCAATGAATGCCCACAACCTCACAACATCAGAACCCGATAAAACAGAAAATCAGAGATTTCTAGAGATCAAATCAGGAAAATAACTGTAGAAATAATAGAGGTGCTTCGAAAAGAACTCAGAGAGAGCCAAAAAGAGATAAAGGATGCAATTAATGAAGTAAAGGCCTCAATTAAAAGCACAAACAACCAATTAGAACACATGGAGAACAGAATCTCGCTCTTAGAAGATGATCATTCCAAAAATGAACGCATAGTTTCTAATCTAGAAAAAATATCCGACAGCAGGAATCTGATATTGAAGAAATATGGGCCCATTTTAAGAGAGCTAACCTAAGAATAATTGGAATAGAGGAGGGAAGGAAAAGAAAGTGAAACCAAAGGGATCAACAATCTCTTCAAGGAAGTAATAGCAGAAAATATAAAACATAGAGCGAGAGGTTGATACACAGGTCCAGGAAACTTATAGAACTCCCTTTAGACAGGATCGGAGAAGAGGATCCCCATGCCACATAATTGTCAAAATGACCAATGTGGAAGCCAAGCAGAGAATCTTAATGGCAACAAAAACAAAGGGCCAAGTGACATTCAGAGGCAAACCAATTAGAATCACTCCAGACTTCCCAAACCAAGTCATGAGAGCCAGAAGGGCTTGGAGTAACATATTCCAAACTCTGAAAGAAAACAACTTCCAGCCAAAAATTTCCTACCCAGCAAAACTTTCTATCAAATTAGATGGAGAAATAAGAAGCTTCCATGACAAACAGAAACTGAAGGAATTTATGTCTTCAAAACCAGCGCTAGAGAAAATACTCAAAGAGATTAACTACAAAGAAGAAATAGGTAACACACACCAGAACCAGAGAAACAAGATTTTCCATCCAACAGACAACTAAGATTGGTTATCTGTGGAGATTCATTATTTATGTTAGTCTTTTACCTATCTCTAAATGGTATTGTTTGCCTTTATTGTTGTTTATTTTTAGGATTTCTAGTTGGAATATTAATATACCCTCAGATATAGCATTTGAAAATATTTTATCCCATTCTATTAGTAACTTTTAACTCTGTTTACATTGTCTTTGGATATACAATATTTTTTTATTTTTTATTTTTTATTTTATTTTTATTTATTTTATTTTTTATTTTTTTATTTTATTTGTATACTCTTCTGTTGCCTGTTCCATTGAAATCGTATCCAAGAAATCACTGCCAATTTCAATGTTGTGAGGTTTTGTGACCCATATTTTCTTCTAAAAGTTTATAGTCTTAAGGTTTATATTTAGGTCTTTTATCTATTTTGAGTTAATATTTGTATATGGGATTAGGTAATGATCCAATTTTATTCTTTCCATGTAATTATTATTTTTCAACAATATTTAGTTAAAAGATTATTATTTCCACCACCAAATGTTCGCGGAAACCTTGTCAAAAATAACTTGACAATATAGGGAAGAATTTAGCTCTAGGCTTGTATTTAACTCCAATGGTTTATAGATCTGCCTTTAGAATAGTACTACACTGTTTCAATTATTGTAGCTTTATATGGTTTGAAATCAGAAAATATATATCTTCTAGCTTTGTTCTTTTTCAAGATTGTTTTGGGTATCTAGAGTCCATATTCCATATTAGGATAGATTTTTTTTCTGAAAAATAAATAAATAAATATATGATAGTTTCACCTAAAAAATAGAAAAAAATATTATCTGGTAAGAAAGAAAGTAAAAAGAAATATTGAAATGTTATCTTTAAGTCATCAAAAGCTTGGTATCAGACAAATGAAACTGTTATGTGAAATTATCATTTTTAATTTTGGATAAATTGCTATAATACTAGATGTCAACCACTAAGTCAAGCATGGGAGGAGGGATGGGGAGAGAATGGGGTGGGGATTGGGTGGGGGCTGACTGGGCGATGTGTGCATGTTTGTCTACAAAAGTTTGTATCCCACTATGATGTATGAATACAGTGCACCAATAAAAAAAAATTGCATTTAGAGCCTATAATTCAAGTACATGCCTTGAATTATAAGTAATCCCAGTACTTGGGAGGCTGAGACTGGAGGATCACAAGTTTGAGGACAGTCTCAGCAACATACTGAAACTCTTACCAACCTAGCAAGACCCTGTAAAAAAAAAAGAAAGAAAGAAAAAAAAAAGTTTGAACCTAGAAACAATCCTTATAGTCATCTAAACAAATTAACTCCAAATGGACCACAGACGTAAGTGTAAAACAAAAACTTTAAAACTCCTAGAAAATAACATAGAAGAAAATATAAATAGTTTTGAGTTTGGCAATGACGTTTTAGATACACACCAAAAGCATGATCTATTAAAGAAAACGACCAATAAGTAGGACTTGATGCAAATTAAAAATGGTTGCTCTGAAAAAAAAAAAAACTATCATGAAACTAAAAAGACAAGTCACAGATAGGCAGGTAGTATTTGCAAAAAATATGAAAAAGGACTGTTATCTGTTATTCAAAAATATACAATGATTCTTAAAACTTAACAATAGGAAAAAAAAGAAGCCAATTTAAAAGTTGGCCAAAATCCCAAAAACTTTAATAGACACCTCAGCAAATAATACACATTGATGGCAAATAAGTATGTGAAACATGCTCCATATAACATTACATCAGGAAAATACATATGAAAGCAACAGTGAGATATTGCATACCTATTACAATGACCCAAACCAGAACACCGACAGCCCCAAATCCTGGAAAAAATATGGAGCAACAAGAACTCTCACTCATTGTTGGTAAGAGTGCAAAAGTAGTGCAGCCACTTTGGTAGACAATTTGGCAGTTTTTTACTAAACTAAACTGAATCTTATATGATTCAGCAATCACATCTCCTAGCGTTTGTTTATCCAAAAGTGTTGAAAACTTATGCTTGCCCCCAAACCTGCACACCAATGTTTAGAGCAGCTTTGTTAATAATTACCAAAACTTGGAAGCAACCAAGATGACTTTTCAGTAGGTAAAGGTATAAACTCTGTTACAGACAATGAAATATTATTCAGCACTAAAGAAGTGAGCTATTGGGCTATATAGAGACATGGAAAAAATTTAAATGCATCTTACTAAAGGAAAAACGTCAACTTTCAAAGACTATATAAGAAATGATTCCAACTATACAACATTCTGAAAAAGGCAAAACTTGTGGCACTGTGTATACTTTTCATGGAAACATGACATTTAAAATTTTTTCAAACCCAAAGAAAATGTAGCACAAGGTGTGAACCATAATGTGTCACCTGATACTCTGGGTGATAATTATATGTCAGTGCAGGTTCACCAGTTATAACAAATGTGCCAAACCATCAGGGGACACTAACAATAGGAGGCTATCCATGTGTGGGAACAAGAGGTATGTGGGAAATCTCTGCACCTTCCATTCAATTTTACTGTAACCACAAAGTACTCTAAAACTTGTTTAAAAACCCAGCAATAATAATAATGATGATTTTTAAAAGACAGCTGAAAGATACTTTATGTGAAGCTGTTTTCGCATTGGAAACCATCAGTGAGATAAAGTAGATAACATGAGTCAGTGCTACCCACCATCTCAAGGAGAACATAAAGATATATTATTCAGTGCTTCAAAGTACAAATTGATTCACCAGGGACAGAAAATATTATTGAAAAAGAATTTCTCTTTTTCTTTTATTTTATTATTAATGGGAATCTTCCAATATGATTTTACCATCTCTAATCAAGTGTCAGCTATCATTTCTCCAGAATAAAGTCCTTTTCGGCTCATTCAAATTTCCTAGGCAAATATGATTAAGCCTAAAGGAATTTTCTTACATCCAGCTTGACTACTCTGCACAGAACTTCCTGTATATTTATCATTATTTGATCAAATATTTCTAATCCAGTTGGCTTGAAAGACAGTTTGGCATGGGAATTCACCTACTGTCTTTCTTACTAAGAACATAGCTCTTTTGTGCCGTGTTCATCAAGACATCTCATGATATAGAGCTGGCTTCTGACCTAACTCCTGGGCCGGCTAAAAGAGAGATAAACTCATAGGAGGAGCCTGCTAAATTCTCATGCTTCCGCAGCTCATGGAACCAACCTAGGGTTTACCCTCTCCAGGGAAGGTGCCACAGGGCAGATTGAAATCTTAGAAGTTCCCAGACACTCAAACCCCCTCAACCAATGCACATCTGTTTTGCCTAAAAGGTTCAATCTAAACTACCTTCAAGGACAAATATGTTTTATTCCCATAGTCCTCTTCTACCTCCATCCTAAAAACACAACTCAGTGTCATTTATTGATGCTTAACTCTCTTTATTTGGGACAGGAGTGGGAACATTAATTCATCTGCCACTAGAAAAAAAATGACAAATTAAGCACCTAATTGGGATAAAATGTTTAGCATCATATTTTACTTGTGTTAAATAAGTTCAGTCAAAAGAACAAAATTATGTCATTTGCAGGAAGATGGATGGACCTGGAGGACATTAGATTAAGTGAAATTAGCCAGTCACAGAAAGTGAAGAGTCATATGTTTTCTCTCATATGCAGAAGTTGGGGAGTAATCAGAATATAAGAAGGACTTTAAGTAATGAAGAGAAACGCCAGTGCAGTGGAGAAGGTGATCTAGAAAAGGGAAGGGAAGAGGGAGAACTGATGAAGGAGACTTCCATGAACATTATGTACATACATGAGGATACCAGTGTCAATTTCAGTATCATGTATGGGGAAAGGCAGGTGGGAAGGGAGTTGGGGGGAAAACTCACCAACTGATTCACGAACTGCTGTATGCATGTATGTCACTATCACTATTTGCTACATTATAATGTGAGAATATGTGACTACAATACACCAATAAAAGCATAAAAATAAAGTAAATAAACACAATATAAAAAATATAAGTGAACTGGGGATTGAAATGATCACTAGAGGAAAAAGGACTGAAAACTTAGAAGCCCATCCTAAGACAAACTGCAACATTTTTCATCAGCCGAACACAGCTATTTTACACTTGCTTGAGACTAATACAAATTATAGGTAGAAGTATTTTGGTACAATAGAACTAGAGATGCAGATATCTAGTTTTAGAAGTAGAAGAAAAAGGGATGAAGAAGAAGCAATTTATATTTGGAACTGACTTTCACAAGTTTGGAAGAAGAAAGCCAGTTTGGCTTATGTTCAGACCTGGTATGCACACACCAGAGCCCCACAGTACCCATCTTTTAGTAGCATAAATACAGCAACAATTCTGTCACCAATCATTCATCATGCACCACAATGACATATCCCGAAGCATCATATAGGGGGCAAGCTACCGTAGCACTACAACATATTCTGTGGAGAGGTATTCTGTTTTCTTTAAGCTGGCTCAATGCTTGTAGCTAAGAAAATATTTACATATTATCATTATCTAAATTGAAGGCAAGAATGATGGGAACAGAAAATAAGAGGATACAAGTATCATGGCTGCTATTCAATAATTTAACTAGTAGTGCTGAACTCATGAAATGTGAGTTCTAATTTCACCTCTAATCTCATCTCAGTAGGTGATTCTGGCCTGGGATGTTTCCAATTTCATTTAATTTCTTACAATCAATTATCCTTATCCATAAAATGGAGATTGAAATAGGAAACTACCACCAAGGCACACTCATACTTCACGAACTACTGTCTACAAAAATCTAGTTAAATGTAATTTCAAAAGGTAAACTAATTAATTGACAAATATTAAGTGCCATTCAGTGTCCAGTTTATTTCCTATGGATTAAAAAATAAGATAACACCTAGAACTCTTCTCTGTGCATTAATTATGCAGCCTAACGCCAGATTCTGACCACTTAATTAAATGTAATCTTGTTCTTAAGAACCAAACAGATCATTTAAAGTCCTCAACTAGCCAATCTATTATCTTAAATGCAAATTACAACAGACAATATCTTACATGCTTGACTTCCTCTCCACAAGGTTCCTCATACGTAGTGGAATGGCATCTGCTCATCACTGCCATCATTATCCAAAAGCTCTGGTTAAGCTGGAGCTGTCTGAGGTGCTCTCCAAGGCCCTGGACAAAGTAAGCAGATCTCCATTCTCCTGACCTTTGGAGGCTTCAGGCCAAGACCAAGATTGCTAAAGTAGGCAGATGTTCGGGGGAGTCAGCCAAACAGGCTTTAAAGCATCACATGAATTAAGTGGATAGATACAAATATGATGTTTTACATACACAAAGCATCAGTGAGAGAGAGGCAAGCAAGGTGTTCTGTGTATCTGGACCAAGTGGAGACGTCAGATGAGCAGACCGTGCAAACAAACCAACCAAAAATAAAAACAGATTTACCCTTTTTATGTTTCTGTAAGGTTCCGTTTTACTTAGCACAATAGTAACTGGCAAGTGGAGAGAAGGAACAGGAATATATATATACATATATATACATATACATTCACACACATATATATACATATGTATAGATGTGTGAATGTATATATATGTATATATGTATATATGTAGTCTATTTTTTTAAAAAGAGGAAATAAAATTTTTGTCTTTTAACTCAATGAATAAACAAACCCTTTTAAACTTACAGAATCATGTAGAACAGTTGATTGAAACGAGCCCACCAGAAAGAAAGCCCTTAAAATAAGGCAGGGACGTAGGAGCTACTAAATTATACTAAGCAGCCAGTTTGAAAGGGACTTATTTAATGAAGCTTGTTTTAAATTGTCCATCTCTTGTTAAGATGTGTGCACTTCTCCGAGTCCTTCTGTGACCGGGTTTTGTTTTTGTGAACTTAGTGAATAGGATTTAAACTTCTTAGCTTTTTTTTTTTCTTTTCAAAAACTACAAACGCAATCAGTTTGAGTAGAATCCATTCAATTGGCCTCTGCTTTCTGAATGCAAGAAAGAAGCTACTTTTCCTCCCCTTCGTTTCATTCCAGCTGAGCGCAGTGCTGCAAACATCTCATGCTGAAATCAGTGCCTTTTTAAAACTTCAAGGGGCTTGAAAGCTCCAAACCTGCTCAGAGGTGAAGTGGCTCTAAGAGATCAGCTCTGACGCACCCTATTTGCACTTCCCTCTGCTGTAAAGGATCTCAGCCCTTTATCCACAGGCCTCATTATGAAAGTTCTCTCAATAGGAACGCCAGACCAGGGCGGGTCTCCTCTTTGGTACTGCAGCCCCGGCTCTCCATTTCACTTGCTGAAAAGAATCCTGGCCACTGGCTGAAGTCTACTGTGAGATCAAGAGAAACCTGGCTCTCTGCAGTTGAGGGAGAGAGTTAATTGCTCTCCCCTCCCCGAGTGCCCCTCACAATCCTGCCTGCCTTCATGTGAGCACTGGCTTCTTCCACGTCTCTCCAAGGGTTATAACTTACTGAAGAAGGAAGGGTCCTGCGGCGGTCGAACTGCCCAGCTGAGTTCAGAGAGTGTGAGAGGAAAGACCTCCCAGCTGCACTCTTAAACTCCTATGAAGGGAAAAAATTGCAGATTCCTTAATATTTTTCTGCAGGAAGCCCAAGTTTTTAGTTTTAATTTCTTTCCTTCTCAACAAATAGTTTCTTAAACAAACAGCCCATCAGAAAAGAAAAGTAAAAATTTCCACTATTGGGTTGAAAAGTACTCTGAAATTAATTGCCATGTAGACTAGGATTTATTTTCTAGGAGATGCATCTGATGTCTAGTAACTCCTTATTCTTCTGTGAATCCTGGTCCATGGTGGTTTGAACTTTTCTCATTGGGTCTCTGTGGCAATGATGAATCATTCCAGTTCTGCAGATGAGAATTTCTAGATAAAAGTATCTGGGTTGTTTTTTTTTTTATTATTTTTTAGGGGAAGGAGCTACTGAGGATTGAAGCCAGGGGTATTCTACCTCTGAGCTGCACTCCCAGACTTTCTCTTTTTTAAACAGAATCTCACTAAGTTGCTGAAGACCTAGCTAAGTTGCTGAGGCTGGTCTCGAACCTGTGAACTTCCTGTCTCAGCCTCCCAAGTACTGAGATTACAGGCATGTGCCACCACACCCAACTAAACTCTCTGTTTTTAAAAGGCTGGTTTTTGAAACTCTGAAGAAGAGCTCCTTAAAAGGCACAATTATGCAATGTCTCCTAAAAACAAGGACTACCGAAAGTATAAGGTTCTTCTCTAAACTCAACATGAAAACTTGTACATTTTTAAAATAGATCTAGTTTTGTTTCAAATACATAAAACAATAATCTGGCTTTTTAGCTGGCATGGTGCTGTACACTTGTAATCCCAGTACTTGGGAGGCTGAGACAGGAGGATTGCAGGTTTGAGGACAGCCTCAGCAACTTAGTGAGTTCCTCCACAACTTAGGGAAACCCTGTTTTCAAGTAAGATATAAAAAAAATAGGGCTGGGGGTGTAGCACAGAGGTAAAATGCCCCCTAGGTTTAATTCACAGTACCACAAGAAAAAAAAATAATCTAGCTTTGTCTTTGGTGACAATAGAAGACATTAACATTTAAGAATTAAACTGGGACTTCCAGGAAGATGGAGACCGAGAAGAGTGGGGCTTAAGAGCCCCGCTAACAACCAATCTCCATTACCACAAAATCAGCGCCTTTCATAGCCAGGAAACACCATCACGAGAGAAACAAAAAAATCACCAGGCTCCAGAGAGGAGGGGGACTCAGAACGGAGCTAAGAGCCATAGAGGAGATACACCAGCCTCACGCCTGAGGATGCAGCAGCAGCGCCTTACTGCTGGTGGCAGCGGCAAGTTCACCAGACGGCTATGGCTATAGACCAACGCACTAAACAGCCCACCAGACTCCAGAGAGAAGGAATGGACAGCGAGCCGAGGGACTCAGAGCAGAGCTCAAAACCAGAGAAGAAATACGCCAGCCTCACGGTCGAGGGAGTGGCAGCGGCGCCATATTGCCACCGGCGGGAGCAGCAGCAAATTCATCGAGTCCACTACAGCTCCATCTGCATACTCAACAAGAGTGAGTCAAATTGTGGGCCCCAGAGGAGATATCCCAGTACTGCACTCCCAGGGACTTGACCCAGTGGGGGAGTGGTGGTGGTAGAGATATCACACCATAGGAGAACGCCCAAACTGGCATTCCCCATAGTCTAAAGCAGCCCCTATCGACTCCCTGGGTCTAAGACTCTGTGATACAACCCAGTAAAGGAGTAGTGGGGTCTGACATAACTACAGACTCGAGATCCAGAGCAACTTAAGTGAAGTCGTAGTGACCCAAGGGAAGAACCCAGAGAAGGCACAAACTTCCAAAATCATGGGAAAGAAGAATAACAATGGAGCAAGGAATGCCCACAACCCCACAACATCAGAACCCGATAAAACAGAAATTCAGAGATTTCTAGAAGATCAAATCATGAAAATAACTGTAGAAATAATAGAGGTGTTTCGAAAAGAATTCACAGAGATCCAAAAAGCAATTAATGAAGTAAAGGCCTCAATTCAAAGTACAAACAACCAATTAGACCATATGGAGAATAGAATCTCGCTCTTAGAAGATGATCAATCCAAAAATGAACGCATAGTTTCTAATCTAGAAAAAAATATCCGACAGCAGGAATCTGATATTGAAGAAATATGGGCCCATTTTAAGAGAGCTAACCTAAGAATAAATGGAATAGAGGAGGGAAGGAAAAGAAAGTGAAACCAAAGGGATCAACAATCTCTTCAAGGAAGTAATAGCAGAAAATTTTCCAAACATAGAGCAAGAGGTTGATACACAGGTCCAGGAAACTTATAGAACTCCCTTTAGACAGGATCGGAGAAGAGGATCCCCATGCCACATAATTGTCAAAATGACCAATGTGGAAGCCAAGCAGAGAATCTTAATGGCAACAAAAACAAAGGGCCAAGTGACATTCAGAGGCAAACCAATTAGAATCACTCCAGACTTCCCAAACCAAGTCATGAGAGCCAGAAGGGCTTGGAGTAACATATTCCAAACTCTGAAAGAAAACAACTTCCAGCCAAAAATTTCCTACCCAGTAAAACTTTCTATCAAATTAGATGGAGAAATAAGAAGCTTCCATGACAAACAGAAACTGAAGGAATTTATGTCTTCAAAACCAGTGCTAGAGAAAATACTCAAAGAGATTAACTACAAAGAAGAAATAGGTAACACACACCAGAACCAGAGAAACAAGATTTTCCATCCAACAGACAACTAAGATTGGTTATCTGTGGAGATTCATTATTTATGTTAGTCTTTTACCTATCTCTAAATGGTATTGTTTGCCTTTATTGTTGTTTATTTTTAGGATTTCTAGTTGGAATATTAATATACCCTCAGATATAGCATTTGAAAATATTTTATCCCATTCTATTAGTAACTTTTAACTCTGTTTACATTGTCTTTGGATATACAATATTTTTATATTTTTTATTTTTTATTTTATTTTTATTTATTTTATTTTTTATTTTTTTTATTTTATTTGTATACTCTTCTGTTGCCTGTTCCATTGAAATCGTATTCAAGAAATCACTGCCAATTTCAATGTTGTGAGGTTTTGTGACCCATATTTTCTTCTAAAAGTTTATAGTCTTAAGGTTTATATTTAGGTCTTTTATCTATTTTGAGTTAATATTTGTATATGGGATTAGGTAATGATCCAATTTTATTCTTTCCATGTAATTATTATTTTTCAACAATATTTAGTTAAAAGATTATTATTTCCTCCACCAAATGTTGGTGGAAACCTTGTCAAAAATAACTTGACAATATATGGAAGAATTTAACTCTAGGCTTTTATTTAACTCCAATGGTTTATATATCTCCCTTTAGAACAGTAGTACACTGTTTCAATTATTGTAGCTTTATATGGTTTTAAATCAGAAAATATATATCTTCTAGCTTTTTTCTTTTTTGAGATCATTTTGGGTATCTAGAGTCCATATTCCATATTATGATAGATAGATTTTTTTCCTAAAAAATAAATAAATAAATATATGATAGTTTCACCTAAAAAAAAAAAAGAAAAAAATATTCTCTGGTAAGAAAGAAAGCAAAAAGAAATATTGAAATGTTATCTTTAAGTTATCAAAAGCTTGGTATCAGACAAATAAAACTGTTATGTGAAATTATCATTTTTAATTTTGGGTAAATTGCTATAATACTAGATGTCAACCACTAAGCCAAGCATGTGAAGGAGGGATGGGGAGGGAATGGGGTGGGGATGGGTGTGGGCTCACTGGGCAATGTGTGCATGTATGTCTACAAAAGCTTTTTTGTATCCCACTATGATGTATGAATACAGTGTACCAATAAAAAATTTAAAAAATACTAAATAAAAAAAAAAAGAATTAAGCTGAAAATGTTAAACTGGCATGGTGGCGCATGCTTGTAATCCTAGCATTCGAGAGGCTGAGACCAGAGGATCGCAGTTTGTGGACAGCCTCAGCTACTTAGTGAGGCCCTCTGCAACTTAGTGAGACCCTATTTCAAAATAAAGAATAAAAAATAAGGCAGGGGGTGTAGCTTGGAGGTAGAATGCCCCGAGTTCCATTCCCAGATCCACAAAAAAAAAAAAAAAAAGAAAGAAAAGAAAATGTTCTGTGTATACACTAATATCAAGCTTTCAGGATTATTTTTACTTGAGTGAATCTTATCTGTCTACTATTAAGTAGTATATCTTTCACTTCATCTCATATTTAATATTTTGAATATTAAGTGCTTTCATTGAAAGTGGATTTTTGAATTTAAGGGAAAGGAAATACAATTTATGTATTCTGCAAGTTGCTAATTTTTGTACATAAAAAGAAAACTTAGGAAGTCAGGCTCTATTCCCAAAGAGGTGGGCATTCCAGGGGAGTAGAAATAGTCATGCATTATATTTCTATGCAATATTTTTCTCTTTTTCTATTGAAGTCAATTGAACATGATGTATAGCACTAGACACAAGAGAGAAATATTCTGGATTTTCTTTACAGTCTTAAAAAACTAGTCATGATGGGAGAGCAAGGAGTTACTCAATATTGATAGGCCAAGACCAAACATGGGGACATCCCCACTCCCTTTGGCACCCAGTGCTATAGTGCAAGATTCAATTCAAGCTCTTAAAATATCCAAATGCCTGCCAAATCGAACCGCATGCTGTGTTCTCATAACTAAAATATCTATTAGATAATACTCCATTATAAATGGCCTTGAGTCGAGTAAAAATTTTAAAAGATGCTTTCTTCACTTATTACGCCAACACTTAAACCTCTTTATGTGCAGCTAACAGACCTTTAGTTTGCATGTTAAGAAAAGTATACATTTCTCTGTGTCTCTCTCTCTCTCTATTGTGTTTTCTCTCTCTCTCTCTCTCTCTCTCTCTCTCTCTCTCTCTCTCTCTCTCTCTCTCTCTTTCTCTCTCTCTCTCTCTGTTTTGGCATGCAACCAACTCTAACTCATCTTGCATCACTCGGGTTGGTGTCCAGAGCACCCAGGAGTCAGTAAGAAAGGATGCCATCTTCCTCCTGCATCTGGTACTTGTGCTAAAGGGCCCTTTTCATAAGAGATAATTGGGACAAGTTCTAAAGATCATTCTATTATAAGCTTCTGCAATGGACTTCCCTAAAGTATTTCTAGAAGGAAGAAATTGGTATGCAAAAAGCAGACTTTGAAAAACTCACATTTTCTACATACTTGTTTTGGTCAACTTTATATATCTATAACCAAAGTATCTGACAAAAACAACTTAGACTAGAAAAGACTTACTTTGGCTCATAGTTTCAAAGGTTCAGTCCATGGTCAGCCCGCTCTAAGGCAGAAACATCATGACAGCAGTATATGGGAGAGGGAAAATGCTCAGCTCATGGCAGCCAGGAAGTAGAGAAAGAAAAAGACAGGAAGAGATCAGGGGAAAATAGACCTCAAAGCCAGGTCCTCAGTTGACCTACTTCCTCCAGCCATGCCCCTTCTGCCACCAGTTACCACCCAACAAATCTATTCAAAGTATTAATCCATCAAATGGATCAGTCCACTAATGAGATTAAAGCCTTCATCATTCCAGCTGTGAACACTGCTGTACTACCTAACAGATGAGCATTTTGAGGGATTTTTTAGTTATCATGAGCACTGGTGTAATCAAAGCAACTGACCACACAGATTTTAAAAATTACTATTTATTTGCTCTCCATTTTGGAGATTTCAGGCTTCATTCCATGCTAGGCCAGGTCTGTGGAGCTCAGGACATGGCAGTGGGAAGCAGAAAGAGGAAGAGAACAGAGATTTTGCTCCCATATCATGAAGGCTGGAAGCCAGAGGGAGAGCAAGGGGAGGAGACTTTATAAAATCCCCAAGCCACACTCCCAGGAACTCCTCCTTGGCAGACAAGCCCCACCTCCACCATGGCTGCCTGGTTTCCTGAGGGCTAGGGAGATATTCTAAATCCAAACCATCACAGGGAATATTCCAGATCCAAACCATAGCACCATGTGTTGCTTCAACCAATATTGCTTGATCCGCCACTTTGTTTCAGGCATGTGATGGGTACTGGGTGGGTCATTTTAAACAGATTGGACACTGGGCACTGGATAGGCCATTTTAAGCAGGTTGTCTTCCTGTATTCTGTCATTTTTAATCTAGTAGAGGGGACTGACCAGTAAATAAATAAATAAATAAATATTTTTCTATAATCTTAAGACATGGGGAAAAAGAATAAAAGTACTATAAAAAAGAGAACAACATTTCACAAATGAGATTGGGAATCAGACTTAATTTAGACAACAAGTATATACAGTGCTAAGCCTTGCATTGGTCTCATTAGTACTTCAAGAAACTTACAGTAAGCCAGGCATGGTGGCGCCCACTTGTAATCCCCACGCTTGGAAGGCTGAGACAGGAGGATTGCGCAGGTTCGAAGCCAGGCTCAGCTGGCTTAAGTGATCCTGTTTCCAAATAAAAATATAAAAAATAGATCTGGGAGTGTATCCCGGAGGTAGAAGGCCCCTGAGTTCCATCCCTAGTACCAGCAAAAAAAAAAAAAAAAAAAAAAAAAAAAAGGAAAAGAAATAAAAGAAAAAGAAAAGAAAGAAACTTAAAGTACAGTGAGGAAATAAAAAAATAAACATTAAAAAACAATTACAAGTGACATAAACTAGAACAGATGTTTATTTAACCTAATTGAATGTTATGGGAGATAACCTTATAGAAGAATTATGATAACTATCACTGAAAGAAAAAGAGGTTTTACATTATTTAGTTTACAAATATTAAATATAATTTATTTATCTCTCACTCCTCTACCTACTTAAATATAATCAAGATATGAGAGGTAACTAGATGAGGCTGAGGTCAGATCTATCACAGCACTTCCCAGTAGCAAGTAATCAATTCCTTTTCAGCCTTTAGCTACTTGAGGTTGAGTTACTGCTATTTGCAACCAAAATAAATATGACCAATTCTGAAACTGAATCCTGGAAATGGGCCATCATGAATGACAGATCCCACAGTGTTGACAGGTCTCCTCTGCAGAGAGAATCCCTTGTCCGTAGGTGGGGAGTTGGCTGACCTCTCTATGCAGTGTTAAAGTAATTGGTTGAAACTGGCCTGTTGAATCTTGGAACTCAGGCTGAAATTTGAAGAATTCTAGCAGAAAGATGTCAAGAGCATCACTATATGGACTGGAAAGGGTGGATAAGGTAGGGTGCAATGGTGCACTCCTGTCATCAGAGACTTGTGAGGCTCAGGCAGGAGAATGACAGACAGGTTTGAGGTCAACAAGTCTTGACCATTTAGTATGACCCTGCCTCAAAATAAATTTAAAAAATTTTTTTTAATTACTGGGGGTGTAGCTCAGAGTAGTAGAGCATCCCTGGGTTCAATTCCAAGTACCATACCAAATAAAAAATGGGGAACAGTGGAAAAGATTGATGAAATCTTGTCTACTAAACAACATAACTGAAATGCCCTGGTTCAAAGTTGCTAATTTCCCAAGTCTAATCCTTTTAATCCTACGCCTGCTTCTACAGATTTTCCTAGATAGCATAATGTCACACACACACACACACACACACACACACACACACACACACAACAGTGTTCTGTCAATGGATGGCTGGATGGTGGATGAAGAACACTACTTGGCATCATGATAAATACGAGAATTTAAGCAGAACATAAAGAATACAGAGGCAGAGAACAGAGAATCAGAAGAGACCTGAGAAACCCTCTATTCCAGACTCCCAAACAGCACAAAATTCCATCACAGAATTTTGTTAAATATTTCCACAGACAGGACCTTTATTAGTACACCATAACTCTGATTATAGAAATGCCATTATATGCAGAAAAAAGTGCCTCCAAAGATATCAACAAACAGAACCAACTTCTGCCTTCAGAGCACTATCATCCCTGTCCCTTATAGCATTTCACCTGGCTACATACGTTCTGCAATTTCTTTTAGGACCTACATCTGCTCAGTGTAGGTTTTGCTGAAATGTCTAGAGCCATCTGACAGAGACTCATTGAGGATATAGATCCTGAGGGAGGGCACTAGATAAGCTGTAAGAATGGGTCTCAGGCACTGCTCCACAAAGAACAGGAACTCAAATATGCATTAGTTTATATGAGTGATGTCCTGTGGCACAGTCACTCCATGGCTCTATTCAACAATAGCAGAGTTAATGCAGTTACCTGGCAGCAAAGCCTTTCCAAAAGTGCCGGGCTTTCTTCTCATTGACTATTGATGACTGCAGCCCAGGGGAAAGTAGTACATTTATATACATCAATCAGGGCAGGAAAGGCGCCTTCTAGTCTCTTTTAAAGAAGATAATGTATGTGAAAGCTCTTTGTCAACTGAATAGCAGTATACAAATGTAAAGAATTTTAACTATTGTTTTAAAGGCCAGTTGGAATAAAATGACCGTTGTTTGTTTTAGAGAGTGTCATGTGGCCTACTCAGTAGATCTTGAACCAGGGGACTCTGCTTCTCTCTTCATTTTCCCTGCACAGACATTCGACAA
The DNA here is from genome assembly GCF_963383645.1 of Muscardinus avellanarius. Taxonomy (NCBI): domain Eukaryota; kingdom Metazoa; phylum Chordata; class Mammalia; order Rodentia; family Gliridae; genus Muscardinus; species Muscardinus avellanarius. Next base: position 53,034,396 of record NC_137794.1, read on the forward strand.
AATTGTTTTTAAGTAGTGAAATTCAGGCTTGTTATTTTTCTATGTCAGCTAAACTTCTGTTTCCAAGTTTTTAAAAGCAATTTCCTTTGGTATTTCCTCAATACACATCTTATTTTGAAATGACAAAGATTATAAGACTCATTGACTAGAAATGGTAATACATTCTGATTTAATATAAATGTCTAATCTTGTGAACAGCAAAGACCTACCACTTGTAGAGTAGCTGCTGTGTGCTGGAAACTGTTAGGTGTTGGATGTACATTATCTTAATTAATCCTCACAACCAACCCCAGCCTAATTTACAGATGGGGAAACATTAAAAAACTATCTCAAGGTTGCAAAGCCAGTAAGTGGCAGATCTCAGAAGTCAAATCCAGTGGTCTCCATATGTCTTCCTTCTATACCTCTAAAGAAGTTATATTTGAAATGTTTGGCTGAAAGCCAGACTATCACTCCCACAAATGACTTTAATATACAGTACTGCCACATAACAATGGACTTTAATATGTATTTTAATAGTGGTTTTTAGCTGATAAGATGTCCTATGCTCTTATCTAAGCTTTTACCTACTTACACATATTTTACACAGTTTTTACTAGAAACTTAGAACCTTAGAAATCTCTTACTGTGTTGTCATTGGCAATTTTAATGGCTGCGTGTTTTTTCCTTTTAATTAAAATATTGAAATCTGAAACTTGTGTGAAAAAATTACACCTTTTTAGAGAATTAAAGACTGTCTACTTACAAAAACTGAGCAAACATTTTTATATCTTTAGAAATGTATCTATAGTATGCTACCTTTGAAACTATAGGTTCTGACTATCCCTGCAGGAAGAGAGAGTAGGCATACTTTGCCATATTCCTCCTGCTGAACACAATTTTAAAAGATTGTCTGGAAATCATGCATAAAACAAAGACTCTGAAAGGTGGGCAGGACAAGACAGAATGGCTGGTACCTTTAATACTAAGGAACTTCCACCAGGTATTCATTTTGCCTCAAATGTCTAAGATTGGATGCTAGAAAAGTCAGTAGCCTAGAACGCTCTCAATATCTTTCATTCGGGAAGTGGTAATATTCCAAGAAAGCAAGAAAAACTCTCAAAGTCAGGGCCTGATAGGGGTCGAATTGTGTCCCCACCAAAATTCATACGTCAAAGTAGTAAACCTAGGTACTTCTGAGTGTGATCTTTTTTGGAAATTGGTCATTGCAGATGCAGTTGAGGTCCTTGGGGGTCTTATCCAGTCTGACTGTATTCTTATAAGCAGGAAATTCTAACAGAGACATAGAAGCACAGGAAGAACACCATGTAAAACATGAAGGCAGAGGCTGAGGTGATGAATGAACAAGCAAGAAACACCAGGGATTGCCAGAAAACCCCAGATGCTAGAACAACGGCAGGAAACAGGTTCAACCTCACAGCCCGAATAGAGCTAACCCTGTTGATATCTTGATTATTGACTTCTAGTACCCAGACTGTGAGACAATAAATGTCAGTTATTGAAGCCATTTATACTGTGATAATTTATTACAGCAGCCCTAGGAAACTAATGTAGGCCCCAGGCATCTGGATTTCCCCACCTTTTAGAAAGTGGGGATCCAAAGCAATGGTGTGCTATAAAAATTAATACTAGCCGGGCGTGGTGGCACACGCTTGTAATCCCAGCATTTGGGAGGCTGGGAAAGAAAGGCTACAGTTTGAGGACAGCTTCAGCTACAACTTAGTGAGGCCCTTTTTAACTCAGTGAGAACCTGTTTCAAAATAAAGAATGAAAAATAAGGCTGGGGGGTGTAGCTTGGATGTAGAATGCCCCGCCCCTGGGTTTCATCACCAGTACTACAAAAAAAATAAAATAAAATAATAATAATACTAGCTGGATAAAACCAGTTTTTAAACTTTCATTTATGATGGGCATGGTGGCGCACGCTTGTAATCCCCGCGCTTGGGAGGCAAAGACAGGAGGATAGCGCAAGTTCGAAGCCAGCCGCGCACCCTGGGTTTAGGAGACCCTGTCTCCAAATAAAAATGTAAAAATAGGTCTGGGAGTGTAGCCCGGAGGTAGAAGGGCTTCCAGGAACCCCAGTACCACCAAAAAAAAAAAAAAACCTTTCATTTATTTTGCAAGACAATTCATAAAACCATTATTCAAAATTAAATTATATGACTTATAAATTATAAATAATTGTTATATAAATAAAATCAGTAACATATGCATACCCATGTTCATAGCAGCACAATTTGTAAGAGCTAAAATATGGAACCAACCTAGGTCTCAACAACAGATGAATGGATTGCAAAATTATGAGAAATACATACAATGGAATTCTACTTAGCAATAAAAAGAACAAAAACATGCCGTTCGCAAAAAAATGGAAAGACCCGGAGAACATTATGTTAAGTGAGATTAGCCAAGAACAGAAAGAGAAGGGACATATATTTTCTCTAATATGCTCAGTTTGGGACTCCAGATAATGGAGGGAAAACCTCAGCAAAGCTAGAATGGAAGGATAGGAGAGGAAGAAGGCTGCGGTTAATTAATGGAAAAGCTACATTCAAATTTGTGTACACACATGAATATAACAGCTAACTTGGACCTTCAGTATTGGGAGGGAGGGAAAAGGGGAAGAGGTAGGGGAGGCACCAAGTATTGTGTGAATATATGCCATTGTCAACATGATCCACATTATGATGTGAGACTATAGTACCCCAATAAAATAAAATTTAAAATAATAAAATATCAAAAATTAAAATAAAATGAATACTCAAAACTCATCACCAACTAATAAGTTTACATTTTACTATGGTATATACTTTTTAGGCTATTTTGCTATTATATCTGTATTATAAAATATTACATAATAATGATCTACTACAGGTTTCTTCCCAACTCCATGATCCAGGTTACCTTGGTAGCTTGAAATCAACCCTACTAGGGTAATTTACACATTGAAAATCAGCAAATGCTAAAAAGTTGGGCTTTGACACCCCTAAAGAACTAGTTGATAAATACTTATCAACCCACTACTGGTAAAGAAAGATAAATAGATACCTCATCTAAGACAGCATAAGATTCCTTTTATTGACTCCAGAGACATCTCCCTGGCACCTCCCCATTTCTGTTCTTCTGGTTCTTCTGCCTTCTCTTGCCTGGTGGATCACTGGGTGACCACCTATATTTTCAGCTTTGCCAGCCAGGCCAGTTTTGTCCTGTGTGAGTCTCGTTGCATGTCTCTTGGCAACTCAGCAAATGAATGTATAAATGAGTGAGTGCTTCAGAAAGTCTATCAGGATCTTGCCACTCTTTAACTGCTACAACATATAGCTAATGGAAAAGACACTTTTTTTCTTTTTTTTTTTTTGTGTGTGTGTGTGGTACTGGGAATGGAACCCAGGGGCATTCTACCTCTGAGCTATACCCCCAGCCCTATTTTTTATTCTTTATTTTGAAACAGGGTCTCACTAAATTGTAGAGGGCCTCACTAAGTAGCTGAGACTGGCCTCAAACTCAGATCCTCCTGTCTCAGCCTCCCAAGTACTAGGATTACCAGCATGTGTTACCAATACCCGGCTTGGAAAAGACACTATTTATGACTCATAAGGTAACAACTCTGCTCCAGGGGCTCTAAGCACAACTCCTATATATCCCAAATTCCCTTCAGATTAGAAGATGCTCTTAATCCTCCCTCTTTGCTCGACTCTTAGGAGGAATAGTGTGAAGTTTGATCCTTTATTTGGGGGGGAGGGTCTTTGGCTTTCTTCTTTCTTTCTTTCTTTCTTTCTTTCTTTCTTTCTTTCTCATTTGTATGTTTGTTTATTCTGTTTGCAGCACTGGGGATCGGACATGGGGCATTCCACTTCTGAGCTACACCTTGGGTTCATTTTAAAATTTTGGAATAGTATCTCACATGATCATTTCAAAAGATGCTGAAAAAGAATTTGACAAAATCCAACATCTGTTCATTAAAAAATGAAAATTGGTGTAGAAAGAACTTACCTCAACATCATAAAGTCAATATACAATAAACCCAAAGCCAACATTATAATGAATGGGGGAAAACTGTGAGAATTCCCTTTAAAATTAGGAACAAGACAAAGGTCCACTATCACCATTTTTGGGGGGGTGGGGGAGGATGGAACCCAGGGGCATTCTATCTTTGAGCTACACTCCCAGCCCTATGTTTTATTCTTTATTTTGAAACAGGGTCTCACTGAATTACAGTGGATCTCATTAAGTAGTGGAGGCTGTCCTGGTGGTAGAATGCCCCTGGGTTCAATCCCCAGTACCACAAGAAGAAAGAAATGATATTGCATATTCAGGCTTATAGCAGCACAATTCATAATAGTCAATTAATGAAACCAACCCAGGTGTCTATCAACTGATGACTGGATCACAAAATTATGGGATATACACACAATGGAATACTACTACGTAGCAGTAAAGAGCAACAGTTATGTCATTTGCAGGAAAATGGATGGAACTAGAGACCATTACATCAAGTGAGATTAACTAGTCACAGAAAATGAAGGGTCATGTATTTTCTTTCACATGTGGAAGCTAAGGAGTAATTGGGATATAAGCGGAACTTTAGATAATGGTGGAGAAACTCCAGGGGAGTGAGGGAGGTGGTTTGGGGAGGGAAGTGGAGAATGAAAATTAATGAAGGAAACACTTCCACTAATATGATGTTCATATATGAGACTACTAATGCCAATCTCAATGTATTGTATGGAGAAGAAGGAGTGTGGGCGAAATCCAGGGGCAAACACTTGAAGTACTATGTGGATGTGCATAACTATCACCATGAACTACATTATGATGTGAGACTATAATGCACCATAAAAAAGAAAGAAGGTTCCTCTAAGTTGCTGAGGACCTTACTAAACTCTGAGGCTGCCCTTAAGCCTCCAATCTTCCTGGCTCATCCTTCCAAACAGTGGGATTATAGGCATCATCTATCACATCTAGCTTGTGAAATTTAATCTTTGTGGAGGTACTTTGAAAATAAGTATTGCTATACATCTGGCAGATTACTGTTATTGTAGTAGGCTTCAAATCCTTAAAGACACACCTGGGTATGTTCCCAAGAAATCAGATACATGGTTGTGATAAATTTCATTAGGAGTTGGTATAAAAAAATAGAAAGTGCCATAATGTAAAAGGTTTATTGTATACTTATTATGCATGGCTAATTTGTTTTCAAAAGTGATTAAAATGATCATATTACATCTTGTATACATATAGTTATTAAATAATAATACATATATACGCTAGCTGAAAAATAACTGTATAATGTAGCAGCACCAAAATGCAAACTCGTATGTGCAGAAACAAGCTTTGTGGTAATTATACTTGCTATTAAATGATAACATCCAATTGGTATCTAATCTTCAGGCTACAAATAAGCGTGTAATACTGCAAGTACACTCTAATTACATGGATGTTTGTCCCCAGTAAAAGTAATAAGATGAACTACAAGTAGTGTTGCAAATTTCAATGAAGAATTTTATTCCGACCCTAATGAAAGATGCCAGGTGAAGCTTATGGCTTAATACCCTCCTTATTTCTGTCTTCAGTCCCAATGATTCTGCCACTTAGTTCCAGATGTCAAAGTTTGCATTCCAATATTATTATCATTATTTGACACTGTTGTTACATAATGAGAAGTGACCTGATATTCTGCACAAATCTTATTTGGATATTGAAACAAAATATGTAATATATTTGTCTGGTAGAGTTTGAATAAAGAGAAGTGACTAATTTTTCTATCGTATATCTTTGGGAGGTAATTTATCATCTCATATATCTGCTTAGGTATTCATCTAAAGTCATAATTTTTGCAATTTCTGTTATTTTGACCTCAACACACATCTCTTTATTGTATTCTTGTGTTTGAATGTTCAGATATTCAGCAGTTGGTACAGTGACGTAAAATGGAGCTCATTATATCTCCCTTAAAGGTTTTTATTGGTGCATTATAATTATACATAGTAGCGGGAAACATTGTTACATATTTGTTCATGCTCATAACATAATGAAATTGCTCATTACACATTGCATGGATGTTAAGAGCTTAGAAAATATTTTGAATGAATGAATGAGTGAATGAACAGTTGAATTGTTTATAAATACCAGTTCATTTCCTGCAAGTAAGTGAAATAAAATGTTTGTCTATTTTTTATTTTTAATTAATAAATACTTTGGTGACTCTTCTACACAAATTAGATGTGCTATATTATGAAGCCCTAGAGCACGAGAGAGGATAAGACATTATAATTTTATTTACCTTAATAGAGAATCCTTTGCCCTTATGATTTTAAGGCTGTACAAATTTGTATAATACTCATCAATTGAAGTAGCAGGTAGTCAAGCAAGACTTCTATTAAGAATAAAGGCGAAGAATGGGGTAGAGTGCTAAGATGAAGGTTTCAAATCTGCTAATTGATGATTTATGGCCTGAGAAACTTAGGTTTATTGTGTGTTTCCTCTATACTTTAGAAATGAACAATTCAGAAGTCAATTACAATCACTCTGTACCATATTTTATTTCTTTTTTTATTCTGTAAATGTTTCTTTTTTACTCTGTTCTAATTTCTTATACTTTTCTTGGTGCACTGTAATTAAAATTGGCATGTTTTTCCCCAAATCCTAACCTGGTCCAACCCGCCATACCTATTAGTGATACTGGTAGTGATACCTTTATAGATGGACATAAAATTATTTGAACTGTTTTCTTTATCAAGCCTCCTTCTTCCCTCCCCACCTCCCTCCCCCATCTGCTTCCACTATTCTACTGGCTTCTCTCTTCATAAGTCCCTTGTGTTTCTTATTTGACCCTTGACTTTCTGAAACTGGCTGATAACACATAGCATAATATTCTCTAGCTCCTTCTGTGATGTTTTATTCCTTATCTTTAAGAAGGATTTTTTTTCTAAAACAGTAATAGTTGTTAATTTTTTTGAGGACCCTCTTTGGTGTCTACATCTGCAGATGAAGGTGAGGGGGTTGGGAATGGCTTTCCCTGGTTGGACAGCTGGCAAAGCCGAGGCTGGAACCCAGAACTGACTGGACACACACATCAGGAGATGGCTCAGCCAGAGAGCAATCTCTTTCCAAACTCTCTGCCTTTCCATTCCCCTCTCCAGCTAGACTGCTCCCTCTGCCTCCCTGGTGACACTCACAGATTCCATTAACACACGAATATGACCTTTTCTACCTCCTCTCTCATTCATTTTGAAAGTCTGCACACACAATTAATTCCAACTTAGTTCAGCTCAGTTTTCTACTTTATAACTTTTTCCACTAATAAATTTCCTTTTACTACTCCTACTTGTATGCCCTACACTGCACCCCACACTCAACATGCATAAATAGGGAATAACTATTTGTTGTTAGACTTACATTCCTGAAGGTCTCGAGATTATCTAGAAAGAATTGGTGTACTTCAGCATTCAAGTTAAGTTACTTTGTAGTTATCATAGTGAACAGGAGATGATTAAGTCTAGATATTCTTAATAGGATACATACCTTAAAAGCTAAAAAGCCACTTATTATAGAAACTCCCAGATAACAAAGAGTATAAATGGACATGTGACTCCCTTGATCTTCAGACATTTTTCTTCTACAATGCCTTGGCTTTAGCAGAAGTTGATTTGAATGTACATCAGCTATCCTAATAGATCCTCCTCATCTGTGTTCCTGAAATGAAGCACAAAATGATTGCTTGTTACCAGGGACATAGTCCTTTAAGGATAAAATCTTAATCTGAACAAATTGCACAAAATAACTAATCGTTGGAAAATATTATGTTCCGTATATATTTTTTTCTTTGTTCTCTATCATACCAGAAAAAGGAATAATTTAAGGAACCTGAAACAGATTGTCAACCCCATCGTCTGGTTGGTAACAAAAGAAAAACATAAATTAAAAAAACAGCCAGATATGGTGATACATACCTGTATATACAGTACCTGGGAGGTTGAAACAGGAAGGTTTCAGTTTCCAGGCCAGTCTCAGCAACTTAGCAAGGCCCTCAGCCACTTAGTGAGACCCTCAGCTACTTAGGGAGGGCCTTCGCAACTCAGTGAGATCTTGTATCAAAAAAATAAAAAGACTAAAAAATAAGGCTGGGGGTGTAACTCGGAGGTACAATGCCCCTGGGTTCCATCTCCAGTATCGCAAATAATGATAATGATAATAATAATAATAATAATAAATAAATAAATAAATAGGGCTGAGATTGTAGCTTGGAGGTAGAATCCCCTTGGGTTCAATTTTGGTACCAAAGGAGAAAGAGAAGGAAAGAAAGTTAGGGGAGGAGGAAGAAAAGAAAGAGAAGCAATTCTTAGATCAATACACTTCCTTTGAGATTTTAAAAAGGAAAGACTAGGTAAAACAAAGTGCCTAAATTTGTTCTTTTTAAAATTATTCAAAACCTTTTAAAGAGTTTAAATCGCTCTCGCTCTCGCTCTCTCTCCACCACATATTTGATATCTTACTGTTTGCTGACTGTTCTCTATCTAAATCTCAGTTCTGTTCACAATAGAAACACTAACTCCTTTCCCCTTCCCACATCCTGGGAATTTCACTTGCTGTTAGGTTGTACACTTGGTGATCCAAATTTGGGTCTGTGTTGTATTTGTCTCTTCCTTCTCTCTCACATTTATCATCATTTTCTGCTTGTATATCTGTCCATTTGTCTTTCTTTTCTTTAATTTCTGCTCCATGGTCCCCAGATAGAAAATGAAATATTAGGTTTGTCAAGCGTATATCATTGTTTAAATGCCTGGAGATGATGGGTTAAACAGACCAATCAATGAAACAAACCTCTAGTGCATTGCAGGGGCTGCAAGCGATGTTTCCTTTGGCTCTTTAAGACCTAACAAGTCAATAACCTATTAATAACATATTCTGCCAGTCACCACTGTACAATTCACATGTGACTTTTTAGGACAAAACTCTACAGCTTGTGGTGAATTAAATGAAGACTGTTTGTAGCAAAATACAAACTAAAAATTAGAATGAGAATAAATTAAAAACATGCAATGGAATAATTATTATTATAGCTACAAGATCACCACAGTTACTACAGCAATACTATGAATATTATCAACATATAAAATGATCGCAATTTTTAAGCAATGAATCTACTCATTTTACTGTTTGTCAGCATATAGCCAGAAGTAATGCCCAAAGAGTAAATGCCTACAACATGAAAAAAGTCATAATTCTTGCACATTGGGAAACTTACATTAAGAATAGATGACCAGACAAACAGAAGCACTTTTTAGATTATTTTCCCATTTTATATAATGAAAGATCAAAAAGTAATAGTCTAAAACTTAAAAATATATATATCTAGAAAGCACTGCTTATTACATTTAGGGCAAAGTTGTCTGAGTATCTGATAATACTTTATTTTCATAAAATCATTTATGTACATATATTTATGCAATATATTAGGGATGGCTGCATCTGCATTGCAAAATTAACAACTTACTTTCAGATGATTCAAATCTTAAATCTGTCTTACATGTTTGTTCCTACTTCAGAAGTAAAAATAAAACACAATATTGAAATATTTTAATACTCAAAAACATCTCCAAATATTAATTTGGTAATTCTGAAACTGATTGCATCATTGCTTGACATGAAATGTAAATCAATAGGGTCAGCTAGTCCAGTACCTCGAAACAGAATTCATCACTGTAATAAATCTAAAGATAGGGTATACTCTGTAACATTCAATGAATTCCCTAGGTTTCAATATCATCCTTCCTAAATAGAACCACTCTAAACCTCATGGTGTCATAGTCAAAATCCCAGTCTTGGATTTCATTTTAAATTCTGGCTCTCTTACTTAGGAATTATATGACCTGGAGTTTGTTTTTAAAATTTCCTTATGTAAAATGGAGATACTGACCTCTATCTCATTGGGTTTGGTGAAGATTAAATGAAATATTGTATCATAATGAATATAAAAGTACATTGTCCAGGACTGGGCACAGAGTAAATACATAATGAGTGGAAGAGAATAGAGTTCATTGAACTCATATCAGCCATGCAAAGACCAAGGATAAGTTGCTGAAATATCCTTATTTCCCAAATATCCCCTACGTATCCTGAGCTCATCTACCCCTCTTACTATAGGGCCATCTTCTGAGCTGGTCACTATACACTTATAAAGGAAACCCAAAATTTACATTTTTTTTTACTTTGCATTGGCAATATTAGCCATATCAAGCATGAAGGGATAAAATGACCAGCTCCCATGTTAGATGACAGGAACAGGGCAAGCAGTGAGAATATGCTTTGTCTGTGGAAAAATATTGTACCTTAAAGAAGAACATGGTGGATATATTCACCCAGATTACAAAACAGGTACACAGCTGCTTTTCAGCCTATATACAACACTTCCACGGCTTCTTTCTTGAGTACTCTCAATACTTTCCATTCTTTCAACACACACTTTTTGAGTACCCACAGTACTGGTGCCCTGTAAAACAGGCTTGACATTTGTGAAAATTGCCAACATTGCTTGCCCCCACCGAGCCCTTGCCCTTTGATTCTCTAGCACACTAAACAGTCATTCTTTCCTTACCAGATAAGTTTCAATTCAGAGACTTCATCACTAGCTTAAGATGAAATTTGATTTAAACAATACAAAAAGTTTACTATCTGGTCTCTATTATTTAATAGAAATTGTTGGGTTTTTTTTTTTTTTGTACTGGGGGTGGAACCCAGGGACATTCTACCTCTGAGCTATAACCCAGCCCTATTTTTTATTCTTTATTTTGAAACAAAGCCTCATTAAGTTGCAGAGGGCCTCACTAAGTAGCTGAGTCTGTCCAAAAACCCACAATCCTCCTGTCTCAACCTCCCAAGTACTGGGTTATAAGCATGGACCACAACACCTGGCTAATATAAATATTTTTAACTAACTTCCCAATTTACCTTAGCCTTTGACCCAGTCACCCTAAGCTACCTGAAGTTCCACACCTTATTACTCTAAAATATGGTCCTCAAATTTGGTCAATCGTCATCTAGGTAGATTCTAAATTTCTGATGTTCAGGCTGCAATCCAGACAGGTCATGTCAGAATCTCTAGAGGGGGACCAAAGCTTCAGTTGTTCTTAACTCTCCCAGGTAATTTCAATGCATAATCAAGGATAAGATTCTTTGCACCTGAGTCTTACTTTGCACCCCTCTTCTTTGTTGTGTCACTCCTACTCATCCAGCTATTCTTCCTTCCTGTGAGTCTTACCTCTACCCAACCAGCCATCCACATTGGCTTAGAGGTATGTGTTGTGTTTTTATTGTTAACAAACTTAACAGCTCAAAACACCACCATTCAATGGCTCACTCTTCTGTAGGTCAAGCGTGACAAGCCTGGGTCTGTTCAGAGTCTCACAAGGCTGAAATCAAGATGGCAACTAGCTTTGGTTTTGTCTGGAATTTCGGTCATGGGGAGAATCATTTCCAAGCTCCCTGGGTCTCTTGGAAGCTTTCATTTTTTGCAAGTAGAATCATAGTCCCTGTTGTCACGCTAGTTTTCAGGTTCTTGTTGAGTGACTCCCTTCCCAGGCCGTCTCATGCCTCCAATAGCGCTACTTCAGGAACAGCATAGTTCCCAAGGGCTCATCTGATTAGTTCAGACCCACCTGAATAATCTCCCCTTTGGTTAACTTGCAATTCAACTGATTAGTAACTTATTCATAAGATAACTGTCCCATTATGTTCACTAGTTCTGTTCCTGATCAAACAGGGTGTGTACATCAGAAGGAGAGAAAATTAGAAGACACTTAGAATTCTATTAAGTACCCATCCTATGATTCCCAAAGCACCTTTACTTACCACAGCACCTACAAGATGCTATTCCTTTTCTCTTTCTGAATTTCACAACACACTGAATCCCAGGGAGACAGGGACCATGCCATATTCTTATTTGTTTTCTTGACCCATAACTTAAAGCCTAGAATTAGGTTCCAGTTCTTCATAGAGTTATACCAAGTACTCATGCTATGCATATGCATGAATTAGACACTTTACATATTAGAAAAGAGAGCAAGCAAAAAAATTGAATAAAAGCTTGATCTATGGTATTAGGACAGATAAAACTAAGTCCATAATTTAAAGAAGTTCAGAAAAGGTGACTTCAAAAGCAGGCTAATAAACATAACAGTATTTTTTACTTTGAAGATTTTTAATTAATTTCATTATTTAGTAATCATTGTTGCAAATTATGTGTGATTTATTTCATACTTCATTGTTTTTAATCCAAAGAGTCTTTTTGCATCTTGCATCCTTATTTTGATGATTTGAGAAGTCTTCCTCTATTGGCCAATATGTTAAATGCATCATTCATGTAATACAATATGCATGCAAATTAACAGTAATTAATTGATCTTTATATTATGATCATAAGGTTATCTGTGTGCAATGCATCTCTTCTGCCTTGAAAGTGCTCAGCAGAGTGAAGAAGGGGGACTTTAGCACTCGCAATGCAATTTCAGCATACTTTATGCCAAGGCAACTTTTGGAGCAAAGTCTGATTCCATAGAAAAGTAGAATCTGGAGTATACAGAAATGCCAGGTGCTCTAGCGACAATTTAAGCTGAGTGATAAAGAAAGCAAAGTATCTGTTCAAGTGTCCTGGTTAGCAATTTTTGAAAGCATTCCCAGTGCAGAACCACACAAACATACATACATACATACATGCATATACATGCATGGCCAATAAGAAAATAGAGGAATGTTACCATGAATTAGGCAATTTAGCAAAATTCTTGACTTTTTTAGGCTGCTGAGTTTCCATATCCTCAGCTAGAGCAATGTTAATAACCCCCTTGTGATCCAATTAAAAGGAGAGTGAATATACTATGCAAAAACAAAACAAACAAACAAAAACAACCCAGAAGCTTCTTTAGCCACAGTGATCTGACCCAGTGGGACATTTGCTCCCGTGAATGCACATACAGTTTCAGTCGATACCCCAACCTTGGGGTGACACATAATATTTGGTAAACTGCGTGCATATATGGGCATATGAACACATACACATGCATGCTAGCATGTAAGCCTGCTTTTCACGTGTGAAGATGAAACTACCGTCTCTGACTGTTCCTGGTGTGTGTGGATGTCGTGTGGAAGGCCCACCATGAGGTCAAGTGTTCTCAGGAAAACACCTTCCTTTCACCTGCAGACGCAGATGCTGTCTTTCAGCATAATTCAGAGACAAAGTTTCTGCCAAACCTCTGCTCTAGAACTTAGATCTCTAGAAAGTGTCTTTATCCAATTGAATTGATATTTGGGAAGATTGGAGGACAAGAAGGAAGCTCCATTTATTAACCTTTTTGGCAATATATATATAGTGGTACTAGGGTGGAATCCAGGGGCTTTTCTACCTCCGGGCTGTACTCACAGATCTTTTTTGGAAACAGGGTCTCACTAAGTTGCAGACAGCCTAAGTAGCTGAGGCTGGCTTTGAACCTGTGCGATCTTCCTGTCTCAGCCTCCCAAGCGCTAGGATTACAAGCATGTGCCACCATGCCCAGCTAGTAAAGTATATTTTTAAGTCTTAGTTCTAATTAATGCAAAAACCCCCTTATCTTTATAGACAAATAAAATAAGGCTAAAACCATTTTACTAGTAATCAAAAAGCTGAAGTCTATCTAATGAATTATGTTGTTGCATTATCTGGGGAGAAAAAAAAGAAAAAGAAGATGAAAAATCTCCAATCCACCCTGAAAACATTTAGAGATAAATTTGAGGTTCCAATTCACTGAACATATCTATAAAGTTTATTATATCTCCAAAGTTGCCAGTTTAAATTGGCTTCTTCCTGAAGATTGGAGTGTGTAAATTGCATAGAAATGGAGAAAGGGCACTGATTCTCACCAAAAATGAGCTCAATTTCAAAGAAACTAGTTCAAAACTTGAATTATTCTATCTAAAAGAAGTTACCTACCACAAAAAGTTAGTGTGAAGTGTGACAATTGCAGGTCATGTGTACTTTCTGTCAAAATATTTCTCAAATTCTAACTGCTAGATAGCCATTTTTATCTCATCTATGTTCCTGTTCTTTATAAGAATTATGTTTCCTGTGATTTAAAAAAAGAAGTTTAAAAATAACAAGAACATTTTCAGGTCAGCACATTTAGATGACTTTTAAAATTCTACATTTTTAATACAAGCAATAATCAAAAGCATTAACTAATTCCTTAATGAATATTTAATGACTATTACATCTGTCCATTTTAGGGGTTTATAATTATAATATATAAGTATATACACGTAAAGAATAGATTTTTATTAAAATCAACTTTGAAGCCTTGCTCTATGTTTGGAAAATTTTCTGCTATTACTTCCTTGAAGAGATTGTTGATCCCTTTGGTATCACTTTCTTTTCCCTCCTCTATTCCAATTATTCTTAGGTTAGCTCTCTTAAAATGGGCCCATATTTCTTCATTGTCAGATTCCTGCTATTGGATATTTTTTCTAGATTAGAAACTATGCGTTCATTTTTGGAATGATCATCTTCTAAGAGCGAGATTCTGTTCTCCATGTGGTCTAATCAGTTGTTTGTGCTTTGAATTGAGGCCTTTACTTCATTAATTGCATCCTTTATCTCTTTTTGGCTCTCTCTGAGTTCTTTTCGAAGCACCTCTATTATTTGTACAGTTATTTTCCTGATTTGATCTTCTAGAAATCTCTGATTTTCTGTTTTATCGGGTTCTGATGTTGTGGGGTTGTGGGCATTCATTGCTCCATTGTTATTCCTCTTTCCCATGATTTAGGAAGTTTGTGCCTTCTCTGGGTTCTTCCCTTGGGTCACTAAGACTTCACTTAAGGTGCTCTGGATCTCGAGTCTGTGGTATCTCGGTCCCCACTACTCCTTTACTGGGTTGTATCACAGAGTCTCCGACCCAGGGGGTCGATAGAGGCTGCTTTAAACTATGGGGGGTGCCAGGTTGCACGTTCTCCTATGGTGTGATATCTCTGCCACTGCCACTCCCTCACTGGGTCAAGTCCCAGGAAGTACAGTACTGGGATTTCTCCTCTGTGGCCCGCAATTTGACTCACTGTTCTTGAGTTCGCAGATGTAGCTGTACTGGACTCGTTGAATTCGCTGCTGCTGCCGCTGGTGGCAATATGGCGCCACTGCTACGCCCTCGGCCGTGAGGCTGGCTTATTTCTTCTTGGTTTGAATTCCACTCTGAGTTCTTGCAGCGTGTGCTGAGCTCAGCCACTGGGAGCTTTAGATGTTCCCTGCGCTGAAAAATCCCGCCTGGCTGTTCCGCAGCAGCTCACCTCGGCTTGCTGTAGCCGTCCGGTGAACTCACCGCTGCCGCCGGCAGTATGGCGCTGCTGCCACGTCCTCGGGCGTGAGGCCGGTTATCTCCTCTGTGGCTCTGAGCTCTGTTCTCAGTCCTCTTTCTCTCTGGAGCCTGGTGATTTTTTTGTTTCTCTGGTGATGGTGTTTTCTGGCTATGAAAGGTGCTGATTTTGTGGTAATGGAGATTGTTTGTTAGCGGGGCTCTTAAGCCCCGCTTTTCTCGGTCGCCATCTTCCCGGAACTAAAGCATATATTTTTAAGAATCGCCATGGTTTCATGAAAGAATAACCAGAAGATTTTTGAAAAAAATAGAAGGTTGTCTAATCTATTTTATCAGTTATTAAAACATATTATAAACCTACCATAATTAGAACAGCTTGGTATTTCAACTATTTCTTCCTTTAGAGCGCCTACAATTTGTAGTTGGAATCTCTATTCCCTAGTCTCTATAATCTCTCTCTCATGGCTTTCATTGTTTTGCTGTAGTTTTCCATCTTTAAAAAAAACTTTCAGGAAACCACTAAAAATAATGTAGGCTACTTGTGAGATTGTCTAGTCTCAGGAATTACCTTTTCTTTCCACTATAGAATTAACACCTTACAATGCACAAAGTATAAGCAATTTACATAATGTTCTGCACGCAAGTCAATGTGGAATACCAAAGGCAGAAATTTATCAACTCAATGAGTGCCAACCAGGAAACACAGTTCCCCCAGTGTTCAGCAGCAAGAAATTAGACATCGGTTGCCAGAGCAGGATGGTCACAATGTACTGTTCCAGACAGCTAGTTAGCTCTCTCTCACTTCATGTAATTAAACCCGTCCATGTCCATCTCATTTACCCCTGAGTGTTCATACAAGATAATGATAACACAGTGGGTTGAGTTGGGAAGTGCCAAGAAGCAGCAGGTTGTCAAAATCAGAAACTTTTATTCCATACCAAGCTCTTTCATCTTCATGCCTTTGCATGTTCTGTTCCTTCTATCCGGAACATGCCCATGGCACCCCCTGTCCTCCAAGCCACCTGGTCCTTACTCTTGCCTATACTAATTGCTTGAATTACTTTTAAATAATGCATAACTCATTCAATCATGTGAATTTATTTAATTTCATGATTTTTCCTCGGTCTCAATACATGTAAGACTTTCTTCAACAGCTCTCCTGTCTTTCAAATATTTTATTAATATTTAGCCACAGAACTGTCATTCTCCTTCTTGGACTGTACCGTGTGCCTATGTTTACCATAAGCCTAATCACTAGACAATGTAACAGCCCCTTCATTTCTTTATAGCCTTTCCCAGACTGTAAACCCTATAGAATGAACACTAAGCATATCTTAACTAACAATATATTTTCAGCACCTTAGAATCACTGCCCACAATATTGCAAACCTGCGGTGCATATTTTAGGTTCTTTGGGAAAGTAACAACGTTAAGAACTACATTTCACACTAAGGGTCCTTACAAAATAAACATGATATGCCACAGACCTGTTCTCAAATCTAGCCACTTTTTTTTTATTTCCAAAATCATAACCATCATCTTACACATGGGTTCTAAGGAACCTGCTTATTATTAACATCCTTGCCTTCCATCCTGCCCATTTTCATATTTTAAAATGTACATTGTGCCATCATATAATTTTCCTGCATAAACCATTTATTGTCTATTCACTGAACCTAGGATAAAACACCAAATCCCAAATATGACTTACAAAGTTGGGCATAGCTGGCCCCTGCTATGTCCGTCTCCCTCTACCCAACTTCAGGTTCACCAAATGTGTTCCCAGCTCCAAAGTTTCTTAGCAAACTGCAAGATACATGAAAACAGAAAGCATATTTAAAGCTTGGCACCTGTTTTGTAGCAAGTTCTTGACTTAGGCTTTGAATGAATGAGTGAGTGACAAAGGTGATAAATGCAGGAGGAACTCAGAAGACAGAGTGGTTCTTGAAAGTTAGCCCCGATCTGCCAGACTTGGAGCTAGACCTGAGCTGCCCTGCAAAAGATCCTGTAGATCTAGAAGAATTAATTTTCAGACATTAGGATTTCATGGGAGCCATATGTGGTGGCTCATACCTATAATCTCAGTATTTAGGAGGCTGAGACAAGAGGATCACAGGTTTGAATCCAGTGTGGTAATTTATTAAGTCTCTGTCTTAAAATAAAAATAGACTAATTAAAGCTAATCAATGTGCTGAGCATGGGAAGGTGGAGACAGAGAGAGAGTGGTGGAAACTGAGGGAGGGCTCAAGGAGTACTGTGTGCACGTATGCCTCCATCACCCTGAACTTTATCAAGATGTATAATTACAAGGCACCAATAAAATAAAATAGGGCTGGAATGTATCTCATAGGTAGAACATCCTTGGGTTCAACCCCCAGACACACACACACACACACACACACAATCTCAAAATAAAAGACAATCCTTTAAACTGGTTGAATTTAAACTTACAAGAAATAAATTATCCTGGTGATGTGTGTGCATTTCCTCATTTTCCTACAGAAAATTTCAGCAAGGACTGGCAGCAATCCATGAGCCCCAAGGAAATAATAAGCAACCCAAGTGTAGGTTTGGGGAGAAAAAAATGTCACTAGATAGATTTTAGAAGCAAAATACCTTGCCAGTGTCATAAAAATGCTTCCTCTGATTATGCTTGTTTCACATGCAGAAATACTAGCATTTCTCGTAGAAAGAGAAGCCAACAGGAAAGGAGGAGGAAAAGTCACTGAGCTGTTCATCAAGAATGTATTCAGCACTGTGCCCTGGAGGGGACAGAAGCAGGGAGAATGTTGAAGAAACACCTGCTGTGCTTCCTTCACAGTGTGAAACGGACTGAGCTGTCACAAAATAGCAGTGCACTGGATTCAACAGCATCAGAAAAGGTGGAAGTAGACACAGCTTCAATTGTATGGTTCTGAAGAAGAAAATGAAATCTACTAAACAGGGAGGGAGAATGACTCATTCGCCTACCTGCCCACAGTCAGCCCTTAGCCTCCAGGGAGTCTGCAGAGAAGGCAGAGCCAGCCAGGTGACCACTGACTCTTTTTCTCTTCCCTGTCCTGCAACACTTCAGAACTTAGAATCGTCCAAGGCATCTTCAATGCCTTTGGACAGTTCAGCCAGCCTCAGCCCCACTTCCAAAAACAAGATGATTATGAAGTCTTTTCATCATTACACAGAAAAAGAGATTATTGTAGTACCACCTCACTTATTATTATTCTAGTACTACTCTCACTTATTTATAATCTGGGATCCAAGAAGGAAAGGGAAAATAAGTTGCAAATAAATTCATTGATTAACTTTGAAGATAAGATTGGAATCTGGTGGACCACTCTAGACCATTCAACTGATTACTCTCAATTACCACCATCTGCTTTGTTACTCTTGAGTGACTTACTACATTTGGAACTTTCTCAGAAAAATCATCTTTTATCCTAGCAAGTCTCCAATGAAGAATAAAGGTGTACCTCACTTTATTCCAAATATATGTCTTTTTCTAAATCAATTCTAAGTATTTTTCTAAATTAATTCTATCCTAAGCTATTTATTTCCAGAACTCTTGGCCCTGCCAAGGGAAAGGGGTCCTGCTGCCATTTGTTCATTTTAGACATGTGTGGTAGGTGGTGGATGCTGAGGGGTAGATCAGGCTAGTCTGGAGTTGGTGCTGAGGCTACACTGTGTCATGAGCCCTGCCCCTGGGTCATTCACTGTGCCCCGGTTTCTCTAGCAACTCGGTAGTGAGTGCTTTGTAAGACACTTTGTAAGTCCTTTGCCTCTATTCTGAATTTGGAATTTTGAGTGTTCTTCAACCAGCATATATCTCTTCTATTTTGACTATTGGAAGGCTTCGTTTTCTATCATTCTCTTCTCCACTCTCTTTGATATAAAAAGAGCTTTATTCCAACTCATTGCAATTAGTATGACTGAAAAGCACTTGGCCTTTCTTGGAAGAAAGCACCATAAAAGTATAATATCTTGCTTACCTGTTAGATTTTATTCACTAGTTTTCTGAGTCTCTGAAAATGCTATTGAAGTAATGCAAACCTACATGTTTTCAATCTGCACCTCTTTTTACATTTAAAACCAGCTTCTCACTCTAAATGTACCTAGTGGAGCAACTACTGAATCTGTCCTGATTTCCAGCTATGCTCCATATGGATGCTAGTTCTGGCTGACTTACATCTTCGAAGATGAAGCAGTAACAAACCGTATAAAATATTTCGAAACTGGGTATGGGTGGTGCACATGTGTAATCCCAATACTTTGAAAACTAGGACAGGAGATCACAGGTTCAAGACCCACCTCAGCAACTTAGTGAGACTCTCCTCTCAGAAACGTAGCAAAACTCTATTTCAAAACAACAAATAAATAAATAAATAACAAATAAAAGGAGGAAAGGATGGGGGTATAGCTCTGAGGCAAAATGTCCTTGAGCTCTATCCCTAGTATGACACACGTGCAAAAATTTTTTTCTCAGGATGTTTCCCACCGTCACTGGGGAAAAAATGGTGTGAAACTAACTTGTCCATTCCTTGGTGAATGGTTGAACAGATGGTGGTACCTCTATACTGTGAAATATTATGTATGTAACTATAGGGATGTTCATGGCATGTCATTATTGGTTAAATGAAACCAAGTTTCAGAGACATTTGTACAATATGGCCATATGACACCATTTTTATAGAAAGTAAAGACACATGTATATAGATATGTTTACTCATGTTAGAAAAAGCATGAGAAACGATCTGAAATACAAGCATTTATAGGGTTGGTTTCATGGAAACAGCAATGGTGAGGGCGGAAAACTTTTTCATTGTGTACATCAGTATTGTTTCAAATATAACCAAGATATGTGATTTTTAATTATAAAATAAATATAATTTAAAAGGAAAAAGGTTGTCTTATACTTTGATTTTGTAATAAAATCCCAAAGCATGAGAGTTTGGCTAATTTAAAATTATAAGATTTTCTTGCTCTACTGGTAACATCTCAAATATCACACTTTGTGGGCTACTTCAAATTTTTGTCAATTTTGTTCTAAAACATTCTTGGAGATAATTGAATATTGCAGATATAATACAAAAGAAGGAATTTTGAGACTAACCAAGCATTTCCCAGCTTTTATCCTCGGGTACTTTTCTCCATGACAGGAAAAAATCAGAAGCTTGTAAATCATAACCAGTATGTTTTAAGAAAATCCCTGTTCTTGGTTTTTTCCTGCCAATTATCTGTCCATTGACAAAGAATTAAAAAATAGTGCAAGTGATGTGACATTTTAGGTGCAAGAAAAATAACAGACAAGCCTTAGTGGGCTGCCAGGTGCACAGATACTTTGCACCTTTACAGTCCTGTCATGAAATCAAGCTATGACACAGGTTTTGCTGTCATTAGAGTTTTCTTTTTCTGTGGCATTCAGATTTCAAAAATCACTCTGATGCTTCTGCCTCTTCTATCCCACAATCTCTCCCCAATTGCCCTGTCAATCCCCCATGTATTCCTCTTGCACCTGGACACAAATGTCTAGTTATTTCCCTTCCCCCCTTCAATGATGTATAAACACTTATTTGCAAGGATGAAAAATGAATTTCTAAATTTTTTGGAGCCAGACCTGGTGGTGCATGCTTATAATCCCAGCACTTGGGAGGCTGAGACAGGAGAATCACAGGTTTGTGGCCAGCCTCAGCAACTTAGTGAGACCATGTTTCAAAATAAAGAATAAAAATAGGACTGGGGGTGTAGCTCAGAGGTAGAATGTTCCTGGGTTCAATCTCCAGTACCACAAATACATACACATACATAGAAACATACAGACAGACAATTTTTAGCAATGGCATGGGGCATTCTGTAGTTCTACAGTTATACCCTTCTAGAATTCTGATATTTACTAGAACACTAAGAATATAAATCTAGCCACCAGTTTCTTCAAGAGAACCAACTTCAGATAGGCTCTGAGTCAGAAAAATGCAAGTTTAACCATAACCAAGTTCAATGAAACTGTCGCTTATCCAGTATTTACTTTTTTTTTTTTTTTTTTTGATGGTACTGGGGTTCCTGGAAACCCTTCTACCTCCAGGCCACTCTCCCCAGACTTTTTTTTTTTTAAACAGGGTCTCTTAAGCCAGCGCAGCTGGCTTCAAACCTATGCAATCCTCCTGTCTCTGCCTCCCAAGCGTGGGGATTACAAGTGTGCGCCATCACACCCAGCTCCAATATTTACTTTTTAAATACATTAATGGCACGTTGCCCTATTCCAGAAAACCCTTTTGGTCTTTCTTCTCTCCAGGATGTTCATATGTGACTCATTTATATGCAAAACCTTTTACAGCATCAGAGTGTCACCTGACCCAGCCTTGATTCCAATACTTTTCTACCATCAATCAGTCCTTTCTTCCACATCCCTTTAAGTCCCCCATGCACCTCTTATTCTACTCCTCCACAAAGGTCTCTGTTTCTTCCCAAGCCTTCTGAGGCAGCACAGCACTATGTTTTCTCAGAATCAACAATAAACTTCAATGGGGTTCTTGCCTTGAACTCTGTGATGGAGGAAGTGCTTGTACCTAGTGGAGGCTTTGTCCCTTGTGGGGAGCCATTAAGGCTTTCCCCTTTAAGAACACTTCTGACTGTCCTTTGCCCAGAGCCAATAAGGTTTGGGGTCATGGAAAGTTCAACGTCTGAGAGAAGCTCAGGTGGAATTGATTGCTTTGACCATTAAGCGCACAGGTGGTGACGGCACAGGCTTGATTGGTTTGACCGTTACGTGCGTAGGTGGTGACGTCACAGGGTTGGTTGACCGGGAGCGGTATAAATAGGACGAGAGCAATAAAACCGGGATCGGTCAGTAGAGATATCGACCCGGGAGTGTACTGGCGATCCTTCCATGAGAGAATAAAGTATTCTATGAATAAAATTCATTGAATAAAATTCTTTTCATCCTCACTCCTCTCTTCAGAACCCGTACTTTTGCCGGCTGGCTCCGGCAGTCCCTGGGAAAGGCCCTAAGGCCAGGCCAGTGAGTTGTTTTTATATTTACACTAGAGGGCTGAATGGGCAGGAGATCATAGTAAGGAGCCATGTTACCTTCACCAAAGGTACCTACCAAAATATTTGTACACATTAGCTCAACTGTACTATCCATTTGTTCTAGTTAATATTCTCACTTCTATAACCCAAAGCAACTAACCACACAGCTTAGAGGAAGTAAATTCTGATATTTACTAGAACACCCAAAATATAAATCTAACCACCAGTTTCTTCAAGAGAACAAGATTTATTTGTTCACAGTTTTGAAACTTTTAGAGATCAGCCAATGTTAGACCAGTTTTGTTGGCAGAGCTCAAAGTATGGTGATGGAAAGCACAGAGAGGAAGAGAGGAAGAACTCTACTCTCATAGAGACCAGAAGCAAGAGACAGTAAAGGAGAAGGAATCATATATATTCCCCAAGCCACACCCTAAGGAGAGCCTCCTCGACAACCAAGCCCCATGTCTAACATGGCTGCCTGGTTTCTGTGAGGGTTAGGGGGACATTCTAAACCCAAACCATTACAACATTCAACTATGGATAGCTTTTTGAAAAACCTTTACATATCTTATATGAAGTCCTCCACCAAACAATAAACAAATAGTAAAATAATTTTAATTATTGAAGAGATCCTTGGTAGTATCTAAGAAAAATATAGGAAAAGTTATTGATGATCTGATGAGACTCTCCTGGAAGCCTGAGAATGTGGAGAGGAGAGAGGGATGCCCCTTGCCCTGAGGGACTTTAGAAGAGTACACAACACTAACCTAAGACTGGAAACTGGGGAAACCATGATCCTTGACTCTTGAGTGTTTCTCTATAGCTGGCAGATGAATTAAAGAATCACCTCTTTGACCTAAGACTCAATTAGTAAGCCCATAAAAATAAAATCTCAAAAGTTGGGATTTTAACAGCAACAAAGAAAAACCTACTATATTTTTATTTCCTGAGAAGCCATGTTATTGAGACACCAGAGAATAAGTAATCTATATTATTTTTTGTGTGCATGTTTTTAGGCGTGTGTGTGTGTGGGGGGGGGTACTGGAGGGTTGAACACAAAAAGTCTACCTCTCAGCTATACCCCACCCTATTTTATTTATTTATTTATTTATTTACTTTTATTTTATTTTATTCTACTTATTTATTTACTTTTTTATTTATTTTATTTTATTTTATTTTATTTTAAAACGGTCTCACTAAGTTGCTGAAGCCAGCTTCAAACCTGCAATCCTCTTTTCTCAGCTTCCCAAGTACTGGGATTACAGGTTTGTACTACCAGGCACTATAGTCATCTATATTTGAATAGGCTAATATAAGCTATTTTGAATTTAGGAGCTATTATTTTTATTTCTATGCTTAGGTTACATCTATAAAACCAGAAATATACTTTTAAGAGTCTTCATGGGTAATTATTACTACAAGTTCTGGTGACAATTGGTGAAAACATTCTCTAAGGTAAGCAGGATAATCTTCCTATATTACAGATGCAGGAGAGATGTGCAATCTTGGGATGGGGAGTGGATGTGGTGAATGGCTCCTGGGTATGTGGGCCAGCCTCAGCCAATTAGAGGCTATTCATTAAGGCCCCCAAAGTGTTGCCTGGGTAGCAGATTAATAATGGCACAGACCCCTTTCAAATTTCACGGCAGGCCCTATTCTTTGCCAATGTATCACATTTGAGTTTGTAGCCTGTTAACTGTATTCATTAGGGAAAGATAATTATAATTCCTCAAGTTTAAGGGATCTATTCTTGAAAATCTCTACATTTCCAATTCTTCTATAATTTCAGAATACAAAATATCATTTAAATTTAAAACTAGTAACTCTTTAGAAAAGTTGGATTTGAAATGTTGACCACAATTACAGCCATACTTTGTCCCCTCCTACTTTGTGTATTTCCTGCCTTCCATGCTCCAGTCTTTCCTTTGACAAAAAAGAAACCCAAGGGGAAAGTTAGACTTAATAAAAGAGAAAAGTTGGAATTGAGTTTGAATCTGTTTTGCCTTTTCTATTCTTTTATCCTCTCTTCTCTCATGTACTTTCTGGCTTCCTCTCTTTGTCTCTCCTTTCCATAGCAGTTATCATCACCATCACTTTTGTTTATAAGCTGTCATCTCCAGTTGCCAGACACCAAGAGCAAAGCAGCAGAAGTAGAATGAACCTCTCTGCCCTCCAGGAGCTCCCAGCCCCATCACACCAGATGTATACTCAAATCTTTCATGCTCTCAGTTCTTTATTCTGCAAACATTTATTGAGCACTTGCTATATGCCAAGATTTGTCATGAGTGATTACAAAAGCAGAGTTCCTTTTAACAACAACCCAAATAAAGTAACACAGCTAATGCAACAAAATACAAGAATAACCAAATGTCTCATAGGTCAGACATCCAGAAGAAAAAAGATTTCAAACTGAATGGATCATA
Organism: Muscardinus avellanarius; assembly: GCF_963383645.1. NCBI lineage: Eukaryota > Metazoa > Chordata > Mammalia > Rodentia > Gliridae > Muscardinus > Muscardinus avellanarius. Next base: position 53,059,171 of record NC_137794.1, read on the forward strand.
AAGGCTAAATAGAAAATACACATGGGAAAATGGAGTCCTAACTCTAGGACTATTGAAATCTGGACTGTTTTCATTCTTTATAATATGTTAGATAACAAACATATTTTGTGGTTGATATGGAGTTGAAGATAAAGAACTAGAGACAAAGGCTTGTGTTTGAGTTTTAATTCTACTTCTTCCACTAGAATTAAAGGTGATTGGAAATTTAAAATTTGCATCATAGGCATATTATCTCTTCCTGAAATACCAAATGATTTTTCTGTATTTCATTTAATTGTCCTTCTAAAATAATTTGTTGATTTTCAAAAATAGAATTATTGAGAGGAGTTATAAACAATACATTCAGAAGTCTCTATAGTATAATAAAAGTAAAGGTCCTGTATTCACAATATTTAGGAGAACCAGAAAATAAACTCTGTGAATTTACTTTATAGCATGCCTCTTTCTCATGATGAGTAGAAAACTAAGTCAAATGCTACATTCTTGAATATCACTAAACTGTGACACACTGAGCCTATGGAGAGATCACCAGACATTGTATTCTTGATGTGAAGTTTGGTGGTTTATTTTTTGGTTTTTTATTCTAATTCAGTTTCCTTCCAATATTTTTTAAAGAGTCCTTATGTGGCTTTCAATCTAATTATTTACTAAGCAAAAATTGGAGGGGATTCAGACTAGAAGAAATACATTTTAACATAATTGTTCTGGAATTTAGCACAACTTAGTATTTGTCATCTGTTGCTCTTGCTTGGTAGTCAAAGGGTTTGGATATGATGTCCAAAAAAAATAAAATAAAATAAAATAAAAGCCCTGAGTATTGTGTAATACAGCACCATTTCATTGTAATGCAGAATGCATAGTTTCAAGTGTTTGCAACACTCTCCAGCCAGTTCCTTTCACAATGAAAATAGACATAGGGCCAGTGTGAATGCATGGTGGGCTTTTTTTTTTTTCAGTTCCACTAATCTTGCAGCTGACATCTTAGCAAACAATTAAGCATTCAAGAAAGTTTACAAAATTTAAGGGCAAATTGTCAGCCACTCCCCACAGATAATTTTAAAGTCGTATATTTTGCCAAAAATTGCACAGAAGAAATATGGTCACTTTAAAAGAATTATCTCAGTCATTATTCAGCAGCAGAACCACCTGGATCAACCCAGCCTGGCCATTTAATTTATTCAGATTCATTGTTGTTGTTGTTACTGTTCATATTCTTAGAAGCAAAGACATTCTGGAGAACCTTAAGAGGGCTTCATCTGTAATTCTTGTCATTTATACATTATAAATTTATTTTTTAAAGAGTTACAAAAGCTACAATAAATTCCCACACAGCTTTCTTTGTGAAATTATAAGAGGAAATATATATATAAATTATATATATATACATATATATATACATATATATATATATATATATATATATATATATATATATTTGCTTTTCTAGTTCTAGAATTTTCCATTCCTAAGGGGTTTTATATATAGATGTCACCAAACCTCAATTTGCAAAAATGGAAGAAACATAATTTCTCTATTTTTTTGGAAAAAAAAGGTATCCTAAGAGTGTGTCACAAAAGTATTTTTTCTGGACCATAACCTGGCTAGCCCTCGTCCCCCCAGGCTGTAGCCCCATTCATTGGTCCATGTAGTCCTAAAGATTATTAATAAGGACTTCAGCAGGATGACTCTGGCATTTCTCTCATGCAGTGAAATAACTGATCATTCTCATCTCTGAAACACTGAACTACACTACAACTCCTGTCTCTGCCCTAGGTCACTTGAGCGTTGCCTAGGAATATGTCAGACTCAGCTAAGGACGGCCCACCACTGCCAATAATTTTTCAGTAGCTTTGCTGTTCCTCATATAAGGGTAAAATTCACATTTGGGAATTCTGGCTTCAGCCCCTCTGCATCAGTCAAACAAGTTTACTTGGCATCAGAATCACTGGAGTACTAAGCACTTTCCAACTGTCTCTGTGCACACACATGTATCCTATATAAACTGCCTGCCCTTTTTTCACCATTTTAACCATTTCAAACCCACCCTTGCTCTCACTCAGTCCCTCTTTTACTTCCTCCATATCTAAGAATAGTCTCCAGAGAGTTCTTTCTGATCCACTCCAGTCCTTGAACCCCCTCTAAATTTCAGTGGCATGTTACCCTACATGTTAATTACATTTTCGAACAAAAATCTTGGGGTTTTTTTCTTCCAATTAAGTTACAAAACAGGACAAAGATCTATAAGTAATTTGTAATGTTATGCTTGGAAAAGTGCATCCTTGTAATTTCAGAGAGCTTTATTGATGATATTTTCTAAAAGCTATCCCATAAATGGAAATAAAAATAGACGACTTCCAATCTGACAGTCTTATAATGGCCCTAAATTTTTTAGATAGAAATCACACAAAAACAGTTGACATACAGAATAAGAAAAGCTACCTGCTGGGTCTTCATTATCTGTAGAGTGTGATCCTGAACTAACACCAGTATCCATCTTAAGTTTCTCTCTGTGGCCTTGAATAAGTTGCTTTTTTTTTTTTTTTTTTCAGTTTGCCCTTCCTAAAAAAAGGGAGTTAAAATAAATGTCACCTCCCTGGAAATGGGCTGAACACATTAAAGTTTAAAAAAAAATTAAGTAGTGAAGATCAGGCTAATAAAATGTTTATTGTTATTTTTAGAAGATATATCCAGCAGACCCAAGATTGACTTATTCTCATTAGTTTGATTTTGCTCTTTGACTACTTGCCCACTAAAATCCAGTGTTTTCATTCTTTTCCAGAGTCTGAATCCCCATCAGTGGCTTAGTTCACAATATCATGGAGAAAGCCCATTACAGGCAACCTAGCTGCTGCCAAAGCATTAAAAGATTTCATCTTTTTTAAATCATTCTCCGCATTCTGCATGTAACAACTTACTTTTTTTTTCCACAGAATACTTTCAGGGCTCTAATGGCATTAGGTGCCCAACATTCAATAGGGTGGATGGCACTTGGTGGCACCGGCCTCCGAGCATTCAGGGAAAATACTGTTTGGTTCTTTTTCATTTTAATTGCTGGAATGGCTGTGGATATAAGTTGTTCCACACAAAAGGGTGACAAGTAATGATGAAAGACACCAGAGTGCTCTCATGTGTGGCTTCGTCAAGAAGGAGAAAAGAGATTATTGCAGCTGAACTGATCGCATGGAATTTGCTGGGCCTTCCTTTGCCCCCCACCCCCACCTCCATCCTCACCATGTCCCTCTGCTAAGACGCAGTGGTTCTTAAGGCCTATGAGCGATCCAGTTGAATAGCACACAAAAATTGATCCTATTAACAATGATCTTTAGAATGTTCAAGGACATAACGCCGCCTTTGTGAAGTTCCAACATAAGCATTCTCAAATCCTTAAAGGAGCAAATTGTTTCTGGTTCTGCCGTTTTCTTCCTAGGGCACTGTGGCCTCAAAACAGAGCTGCTTTGGCAGGTTGGGGGTAAGGAGCCGCACACAAGCCTTCAGTTAAGACAATGCTCTCCCCAGCCTTCCCAGCAACTGAGACGTCACTTGCGGTTTTTAATTAACATTTTAATCCTTTAAAATCATTTAATGCTAGGCAAATATGTTAATGCTGCAAAATCAATGCTAAGAAAAGTGTCAGAAGAGATAATAGGTAAAATTAATTATTTTAGGATCTACCAGGTTTTCAATTGTTCTTTTGTTTAAAAAAAAAGAGAGAGAGAGAAAAGAAATCTTCCATTACCCTTAGACCGAGCATTAGTGATCTTGAAGGGAAGAACAAATCTGTGTCCCAAATCCCTGCACATGTATTTGCCTGGTACAGTCGGGATTCTTTTTCCTTTTCTGGTGGCATGTTCAGTATCATTAAGGAAAACTGTGCTTGCCTTCCCCCACCCTTTTCCCCTGCTGAGCGTCTTCCTCTGTTTTCTTCTCTTCCTTCTATTTTGGGGAAAAGCCTCAGAGGTGGTTTTTCAAATGTCTATGCTCACCCCATAACCTGGACTTCTTGGATCCCTGCCACCAACTCTCTACAGCCAAATTCAGGTGCTGGTGTCTGTGGCCCTAACTGCTGGCTTTGGCCTCAAACGACTGACTCTAACAGGATAAACTGTGTACGTAACTACGGACATTTCAGGCAAAGGGGTGCTGGCTATTTCATATCCTGTTTTTAGACCTTTCAGCATAGAATCCCCCCCCACACACACACACACCTCATGCCTAATCAAGCTATTAGGCATGATTTGCATAATTACACGGGAAACCTCATACACAAGAACTTGAGCGTCGTAGTTATGATATGCTTCTGGGCATCAGAGGACCCAGAGAAAACTTCGCTAGGGATTAACAGTAAAGGTTCTCTCATTAGCACCTGATGAATAACCCCAATGGTTATAGTTCTACATGAAAGGAAAAGGTCTATGATCAGGCCTTGGACACACATGTTAATAAATGAGGAACAGTTACGGTTTTCCAACAATAGAGCCTGGGCATTTCCAAATGAACTGGAATCATATAAATGCTGTCATTCACTAAATTCTACTCATCCTGTGTTGCCTTTTTAAAATTCTTCACAATATGGGAGCTAGGATGTAGCTCAGTGGCAAACCGCCTGCTTTGCAGGTGTGGCGCTCTGGGTTCGATCCCCGGTTCCAAAAAAGACATAAAAAAGAACCCCTTAATAAAATTCTTCACAATATAGGCAAAAGTCTTATTTGGAAAAAGGGGCGCCTCCTTGCACCCCTCCCTCAGCTCAATTCTGAGAAGAGAAAAAGCAGCAGGCCTTAACCATGTTACTTTAACCCCAAAGTCTCTTTGTATAGCAATATGGCTTTCTATTGAAAGTTCCAACAGTGGGGGAGGATTCAGGTCCATGTACAGATGAATCTCCCAGCCCCCGTGGCAGTGTGAGTGAGGTTTAGTATCTTAAAGCTGCAAGAATGAAAAAAAAAAAGAAAGAAAGAAAAAAGATGGAGGGTGGATAATGAAGACAAATCTGGTTAGAATTGAGAAGGGTGCTCAGATTTAAGAAAGCACCTTTCAGACCAACTGCTCCTCAGTGTGCTCTGAAATGACGCAGAAGTCCTCAGACAAAAGCTACTGTTTACTCTGAATGGCAACAGTTCATTTCTGGGAAGGCCATTTTCAGAGGTTCCAATCTTCCACCACAAATAATACTTTATGTGTAAAAAGCACACGCATCCAGCTGCTGATGCTAACGGAGTTGTGGAGTCTCTTTGTTATTTGCTTTTGTAATATATTCAGCTGTAGAGAAAAGTTAAAAATAAGAATTCAAGATTTGCTTATGTTAATCAGAGTTTCCCAGTTTTCATACTCTAAAGCAGGAAACATGTAAAAACTTTGCAAACTATAAAAAATGATAAACATGTCACCAACATCCTCTTTTCTATTGCTTTGGTTAGGCATTTCTTTTTTTGTAAAAGAAACCCTGGTTTGCTATTCATGTTGCTGTAGTTTTTTAATGGCCCCAGAACATTTCTAGGAAGGATATTCTAATCTACTTAAATTTTAATTTTCTCCTTCAAAAGGAAGGAAGGAAGGAAGGAAGGAAGGAAGGAAGGAAGGAAGGAAAAGAAGAAGGAAGGAAGGAGAAAGAAAGAAAAGAAGAGAAAGAAAAAAGAAAAGAAAGAAAAGAAAGAGAAAGACTACTAATCTGAATAGTTTAAATAATTTTTATTAAAAGTGAGTAGGAGAGGATTTTTTGGCCAAGAGAAAATCTCTTTGGACGCCTCAAAGAGTCCAGCGTTTTGATTCAGATGCCTGTGTACAGTGGGAGGGGAATTGAGAAGTCTGAATGGGAACTGAAAGAACCGTTCTTTGTGCAGCTCACGCTCTCCTGATGTGGTATGTGTTCCAGGAAAGAGGACAGGCACTGAGACTACACACAAAAATCAAAATGGATTTTACTCCGCCCTCAGTAAACAGCGTGGCACAAAAGTCCATTGTGCTATGAGATAACTGCTAAGATGAATGGAGCTGGCTGTCACGGAGGTGATTGTGGGGCGGTCTCTATTGGATCACAGTCCAGGGCTGAATTCCTTTCTGGTTCATCAGGGTCTGTTGGTACCACAGGAAGTGTCATGATCCTTTTTTTCAGGAGGGCCAGATGGTGTCCTTTTTGAGGCCTTACTAATGCCCAGTTTTCCACATGTAAAACTCCTGGGAAAATGACCTAACTCACAGCTGCTTAGTGAGGCTTGAGCAGGTCTTTAGAAAGACTTCTGTCAAGAACAAGAAGATCGTACCACTAGCAGGGGAAAAGGGGAGGCTGTGGCCAGAAATGTATCAATTACAAACGATTTTTAAACTACAATCATAATTTGAATTACGATTTACAGGGCGTATGTCTTCATAGGCGGCGGCTGAAAGGCGATTTCACAAAAGCACCTAATTGCTAGCATCGCTGATTGTTTTCCTAGCAGAAGTTTTACCTTCCTTGAGAGCAGATGGCCTGAATAAGAATAGAAAATGTGATCCAGAAGGGTCGGGAAAGGACAAAAAGTGAAAGATTCCCTAGATAGCTGCAAGGAGCCTGGGGAGAGGGGAGGGACCCTGTTGTTAAAAAGAGCTGGAAAAAGTGGAAACTTTTGATGTATGTGGGCAATGTTTACCCATGAATTGAATGGTTCCCAAGGGTGGACGACTGCAGGTGTGATATTTTGAAAACAAAATACTTTTTCTGTTAACTGCGTTATATTGAGAAGACATGGAAATTGTTACAGGGATCAGTGAGAATCATACTGGAACCTACTATCAGATTTTTTCTCACCCTAAAAAGCATCAGCAATAATTATACTAGATATAAAGCAACTCTAAACAGAATCTTTGAATCTTTATATAGTTTTTGCATTGAGCTCTTGTCTGGGTAAAGTTCCCTCGTTGGGAGAAGTTTTTAACCTATTGTTTTCATCTTGTTTAAAGGATTTCTAGCTATTAAAATTTTCATTAACATTTTGTTTAATTTTTGACAAATGACATTTTTATGTCATGTTTGAATGATATGTTGAAATATTCTTTTAAAAAATCTAAAGCTATGTAAAAAGGGGGTTCCTATTTTTAGTTCAAAACTATAAACTATATATATAGTTTTATACATATATATATTCAAAGTGAAGTATCAGAATAGCTTTGTATAGTTTCCTTCTATAAAGCTACTTTAAGTTTATAAAGTTTTTTCAAATTTGTTTAACTTTTAAGGTCATAGCAGGCTTATATTATTGGAGGATGCAAGAAAAATTAGCTTAAAATATGCAGCCTATGTTTTCAACCAAGTGCCTGACAATTCTGAAAGAAATGTTTCATCTCATATATTTTAAAACTAACAATTGCTGTGCAGCAAATGTCAGGTTAGCAACAGAAGGACACAATATTTTTGCAATTATCATTCTGCCTGAGATTTTGTATATAAAAACACACAAGACAATAATTAGATATTTTTATTACTCTAACCTCTAAAAAATTGATATTCATAATTTTTGGATTATTGGCTTTATTTTTGTGATTATTTCACAGAATGTTGCCTCCCATGTGTAACTTGTCATAGTTTATGCCAAGGGGTGAGTTGTCATGGGGCTGGGTGATATTCCATAGAAACACTGTGGTTGAGAGTCTGTCAACTTTGAAGAGTGATTCATATTTTGCTCAAAATACCCCTGTTTTGTTTGCTTTTTAAAGTGCCCATCTCTGGGGAGAACTTAAAATTGTACATTTAGGACACTAATCTGAAAAGGTAGGAGAGAAGGAGTATATTCTTCTCTGATTAGTAGCCAGAAGCATTTGAACAAAGACCCAACAACTTACTAAAGGCATAATTTGTTTATTTGCTTGTCTTTATTTTGAAGTAATAATAGAACTCAATAGAAACAGCTTCTGATTGGCTTTGTTTTCTCTTTTGCTTTAGAAATGTACCCTGCTGTGCAGCCCTGGGTCAGCAAAGCACAGGGGCAGGTATCCTGCATGCACAGGAGATCCATGTGGCACAGCTAAGGAGCTCCAGAGACAGAACCGGGATTTCCTCCTCTGGGTCAGTTACATGCAGCCCAGCTTTCCACAGAAGCTAGCCTTCTGTCTTCTTTCTTTATTGAGCAGGGTTATGTTTTGTTGTGGCACAAAGAAATCCTCCCCTCCCTTGTTCACAAAGCCCCACAGCACTGACTGTCCTTTATCAACTGCTCTTTTCTTTCTCTGAATGCTATATTTTTTATTTACATAAGAATTCTTGTAGATGTTTTATTTACATATGTATTCACTCATTTTAGATGAATGAAAGGAAATGAAGAACCCTAAGCCCAGAAGCACAGTTTTACAAAGACCAAAAACCATCTCCATCCACAGCCACCACACCAGAAAGTAACTCTATTCTTGCTTTGATTTGTTTTAATTGTTGACAATTGTCTTACTCTTGGGTAAAAATTCAGAGGACTTGCAGTATCTGTCCAAGGGTCAAGTTGGATTTTGTTGTGTGTAGACAAGGAGGAAGAGAATAGTGTCCTTTGAAAGCAGACTTTCTGATTAGGGAGAAACTGTTCAGCTATTACAATGGATCATCAAAGAAAGAACTATGTCAGGCCACATATGAGTGACCATAATAAATTTTATATACATTTTAAGATGCGACTGGTGAAAGCAAAAGATTTTTAAAAACAGTCTGAAATTAAACCTTTGACCACACTCATGGAATAAATGAATTCTGAATTTTTTAAGAATATTCATTCAATCTACAGAGAGCAAAAGTTCAAATTGACAAGTTTTATATTAATTCTTACCAGAAACTAGAATCTCCATTTTTTTTTCACATAATAACTTTTGGAGATAGGAGGAAGGACTTTATGTTGAAAGTTGTAAATTCATTTCTCAAACATTAACTCAGTTAATTTTTTAAACAATCCCTTAATTTATTTTTCTATATGAAATGCTCTTTTCATTAAAAACTTTACCAAACCCAGGCATAGTGACACATACCTGTAATCCTGGTACTTGGGAGGCTCAGGAGGATCACAGGTTGGAAAACAGCCTTAGCAAGTAGTGAGATTTTCAGCAAGGTAGTAAAACCCTGTTTCAAAACAAAAAAAAATAAAATAAAATAGGGCTTGGGGTATATCTCAGAGGTAGAATGCCCCTGGGCTCAATCCATAAACAAAGAAACAAACTTTACCAAATAAAGAGATAACTCTTCTTAACCCATGAAGCTTCCCACGTTTGGGGTGGTCGGAAGCATGTCCAAATTTAACTTACAAACTACTGGACTCTTCGAGACAAAATTTCACTTTTTTTGGTAGCCAGGTAATTAAACTGAACCTGAGCCAATATAAACAAAGGCTCAAGCACAGATCCTCTTCTACAAGATGTTTGTGGTGTCCTTTGACAACAAGCTCATTGGGGACAGGCAATGGATATACTAGAGGAGCTGGAAGGAAGTTCTTGATATTAGCATCTGACCTGAATCACCTTTATTTCTCTTCTTTAATTTATTAAAGACACAGTCTACGGCTATATTCTATATAGTAGCAGTTCTACTAATGTTACTGTTATTGAATTCTAATTATCATCACTTGACCTGTCATTATAAAAAATCTTACGTCACTCCTTCTTGACTATACTCCTGAAAGAAAAGGTATGTCATTGCTGCTGTTTCTATTTAATTCATTTCCATGGCCTATTTGGATTACTCCTATTAATTAAAATATGAAAGTACTTAGTGAATTAGAACTGCAGATTTGTTATTCCACTCTGCATTTGCAAAAGCTCTGGAGCCTGGCTCACCAGTTCAATGACTCTTACATCTCTCACTAACACATTCATCTGCAAGTCGGTGAAGAAAGGCCAGCTGACCAGGATAGGCGCCCCCAGGACAGGAGCATCCAGAAGAACGAAGGGGTTATAAATATGCAGATTTTGCATCTGGAAAGAAACTTGTAGATCGTCTAACAATCTCATACTTCATAAGCAAAAGGAAAGAAGGCTGAGACAGGAGGATTGCGGTTCGCGGCCAGCCTCAGCTACGTAGTGAGGCTATTTGAAACTTAGTGAGACCTTGTTTCCAAGTAAAGAATAAAAAATAGGGCTGAGGGTGTAGCTCCAAGGTAGAAGGCCCTGGTTTCCATCCCCAGTACTGAAAAAAAAAAGTCAAGAAAGAAAAGGAATTACCAATCAACAGTACTTGAAGCACAGCAAAATATCACCAAAAGGTGGAAACATTGTGTGTAATATAGTACTAAATATTTTATACACATTGCATCATTCTCAACCTAAAATCCAAGGTGAGTGTATTTTTTCAGGTGACAAAACTGAGACTTTTGGAGGCTAAATACCATGCTCAGGATCTACAGCTATTAAAAAGTAGAATTCCAATTCAAATCTGACTCCAAAGCCTAAATTCCATTTCCCACTTATTATTATAGGTGATTTTGTGATATTTTACAGGCAGTAATAAAAAATTGGCATTGAATTTGTAATGTTAAAATTTCCAATCAATATAGACTCAATGAATGGAGATGTAGGAATGAGGAGAGGGGAAAGAGAGGGGGGAGGAGAGAGAAGGAGGTAAGGATACAAAAAGAAGAAAACACCAGTTTTATAACTTCAGTGATTTCTAATTTATGTTATTTGCTTTGAGTCCAACATTACATTTCTTAAAACCAGTTTTTATCAGACTACTATCCAATGACTCTTAATTAGTAAGCTCTACAGATTAAGTAAACAATATCAGGTCAATAGAATAAAAGTTATTATGCAATATAAAAAGCTTCTTAATATTGATCTAAAAGCATTAACACTACTACCTCACTAAGCACTGGAAAAATCACATTAAACCTCTGCAGTTATATAAACGTTACAAACTTTAAAATTCAATAACTTGGATATAGTTTGGGAATTTTACAGTGGGTAAAGACCACATTTTACACAAATTTATTAATTGAAGGAATTTAAAGAAAAGCCTGCTGGCTTAAATACTTAAGAACTTATTTCTGGACATGGATGAATCTCTTCTGTATTTTGTCTTTAATACATTTTCGAGATAATATTTTGTTTTCTTTATGGTTTTTTTTTTTTTTTTTGGTGGTACTGGGGTTCCTGGAAGCCCTTCTACCTCCGGGCTACACTCCCAGACCTATTTCTACATTTTTATTTGGAAACGGGGTCTCCTAAGCCAGCGTGCGCGGCTGGCTTCGAACCTGCGCGATCCTCCTGTCTCCGCCTCCCAAGCGCGGGGATTACATGCCTGTGCCTCCACGCCCGGCAGTTTTCTTTATGTTTATTCGAATATACATGTATTAAATATGCATAATAACATATTAATCTAAAGAAAATCTATGTGATTCTTGGCATGATTTTTCATAACAGAAAGTCTGTAGCATATTATATGTTACTGCAATGTAAAGTATAGATGAGCACTTCAAAATAAAGCATATTTTGTTTTCTCCCTCTCAGGTATTCTTTATAATGCATTTTGGCATTATCAATTACATTTCAAATTTATTATTACTGTTATCATGTTTAAATTACCTAATATTTTAAATGAACTATTATTGCTTTTACTTAATAATTAGTTTTATATCTTGCATTAAGTAGCAAAGTCAGGTATTGAAAGATTGTCAAATAAATGTTTTTACAGAAATAAACAATAAGCTTTTTCCCCTCTGGGGTCTATTTTATGGTTATTTAAATTTTAAGTGCCTTACATTTATAGGGATTCAAGGATTAAGTAACAGCTGGGCGTGGTGGCACATGCTTGTAATCCCAGCATTCAGGAAGCTGAGACTGGAGGATCACAGTTCACAGACAGCCTCAGCTACTTAGTGAGACCCTGTTTCAAAATAAAGAATGAAAAATGGGCCAGAGAGTGTAGCTCGAAGGTCAAATGCCCCTGGGTTCCATCCCCAGAACCGCAAAAAAAAAAAAAAAAGGATAAAAGGATTAAGTGACTAAAATTAGTTACCATTAGTTACCAATCCTTTCTCATCTGTTCCATTTCAAGCCTTATCTCAAGATATTTTATAATTTTTGTTGTTAAGTATGACTTATTTGGCTTTATAGACTTTAGCTTGCACCTTAAAAAAGAAAAAACACACTGCTTTGAACTAAGATCATTTTGAAGCACTTGGCCCACCATGGTATAAATTTAGAAAGCATTATGAAGTCAAGACCAACAGCTACTGGTTGATCAGACTCCAGTCATATTTAAGGCAGATAATTCTTCACAAGATTTTTTTGTCCGTGTAAAAGCAAAACAAATATGTTTTTCTTTTGAGTAATTGCTTAGGTGGCACTCTTTAAGAAAATTAGAGAAACCTTAGCTCCAAATGGGACAGTTAGATGATGGACAAGCTTAACTGGACATGATGGTACATGTCTATAATTCCAGTACTTGGATCTCAGCTTCAAGGCCAGTCCAAGCAACTCAGCAAGTCCTTCAGGAACTGAGTGATATCCTGTTTCAAGAAATAAAAAAATAAAATAGGACTAAGGTGAAAGGTAGCTAAGAGGTAAAATGCCCCTGGTTTCACTCTCCAGGAACACCAAAAAAAAAAAAAAAAAAGAGAAAAGATGGACAAACTTACATCAATTTTACTACACCCAGAGAACTATGGAAAGTAATGGAAACAACAATCATGCCTAAAGGTCAATGGGCTTGGGATTTCTTCACCTGACAAAAGGAGAATTCGAGAGGAGGGAGGTACCAATTGATCCTGTCCAGGAATATGCCACATGTTAAAGAGAAGTCCAGATGCATTCTTCTTCTCAAGTGAAGAAGAAAGACAAAGAACATAGACTGAAGTTTCAGGAAAACAATTAATTTAAAGAAATAACATCTCAACTATAGAATAATGAAACACTACAATAGATTAAATAAAAAATATTTGAAAACCTTATATTAGTTAAGGTTTTGATCCACCCGGGAGCAAAGAAGTAAACCAGACGAATCCAGTTCAACAAAATAATTATGTGAAATGCAGCTATCTGCCAATAACTTTTCCTCTAAGGAAATATATTTATATTTTATATGAATGATATCTATTGACCTTGTTTTCTTACATATAATGTGCATTTATGTTGCTGAAAGTCTGATCAAGACATTATTCATGGTTGGCTAAGGGCACAAAATTTGACCACACATTTTTCTCCCTAATTGCCATATACGTGAAGACTCCTCTCATCAGTAACTGCATATTCCTCCCCCAAGTCCTCATGATAAAAGGTCTCTGTGGTTCCAAAGTGTCATGTCCTAGTTTTTCCCCATTATTTTTGTATCAAATGACTCCAAAGATGGCCTAAGCTGGCAGTGGTAACTAACAAACTTTTCCACCAATAGTTCAGTAAAGAAAAATTTCCAGTGAAGAAAACAGAAACCACTCCAGGTATTGCAAACATTAGGATTTTTAATACAAAAAGTGGAACACAAACTAATTGAAAGAACTAGATATGCAGAAGGTATAAGAATATTTTTATGTAAAGATTAAGAAGCTGCTGCCATCTCATAGATAATGACGTTACCCCACTGCAATTACCTGGAGATATGGCTTCAGACACTGCCATGTCTGGAGTCATGCTACAACCACACTGCATGTAACCAAGAACTCAAAATTAGTGCTGTTGCTATCGAAGGCCATCGATAGCCATCTATAATCACACCCATCACCCATGACAGAACTGCTAGACACTGATGGAAGGGAAAAAGAGCCTTTCCCTTCTCCTTACCTTCTAGTCTCCTGCAGTGCATCACAGTAGCCAACACCTAATAAGGAGGTTGCAATACAGCCTGGGAACCTATAGTTTGCAGACTTCTAGCTCTAGCAATACAGAAGCCAGTGCAAAATGTTGAGTGGCTCTAAGAGTATAATAATGCCTGATGCGACATCTGTCAACCAGCTTGTACCCTAGTAATATTTATCAAATACAGAATTGATGGAAGAAAGGACTGATTAGACATTAATAGAATAGCATTCCATTTTTTCAGTCTCTCAATTACATTCTTAATATCTCCCCCAAATGTTTTAAGGTTGCTTAGTAAGTAAGATACCAGTGCAATTAGAAAGTTTAAATGAGAAAACAATGCTAAGATTTACTTAAAAGGGAAGGTAGAAGGACAGTTTTAGAACAAAACTAGTTTAAAAATAATCAAGGATTTAGATTTTTTCTTGATACGAAAGTATTTTTGTCACATAAAATACTTTAAATTTGAATATTGTATAAGGCACCTTTTTATTTTAAAATATTTATTATGTATCTGAAATTAAAATGAAAACATGTACTTATATTTTTAGTCTTTTAAATATGGCAGCCTTGTGCCAGAGGACACAGTATTCTTTTCTTTGTCATTTGATGTTACAAGATGGCATGCAGACCATGGAGCAAAAATCATTATGAATTGGAGAGTTATATATTGCTATATTATTGTTGTAAACTGATAACAGCTGGATCTCTCCAAAAGGGAGAAAAAATAACATGATGACTCATATTTAATAACATTGCTACTTACAAATAACTTTCCATATACTGTCATTTAACCCATATTGTAATATTATGAGATATGCCTATTATTGCTGTATTTTAGATTTTATAAAAGAGACTCCTAACATTTAAGTAATTTGTCTAAGATCATGTGATTAGAGAACATGCCACAACTGATTATCCTGTCCTTTATCTCCATGAACTTTCTGCAGCCTAATCTCTTAAACAGTAAATTTAAAACTTGATTGCTATCACATGAAGGGTATGCCTGGCCAAAAAAAGAAAAACCCTAAGAGGCCATACTGCATGGTAAAGGGAGAGAAGAAATTCTGCTTTCTTTGCCTTTGTGAATAACAGGGCCAGAAAGTGATGGGTGATCAATTGCATATCTTCAAGCCTAGGTCTTTCCTGGAGTCAAGATGCATTGTGCTGCATGTTGAGGAAGCAAAGATAATAAGTAAGTCACTGTCTGTGAAACAATGAACGTAGAGTCTAAGAGAAATATAATGCCTAGTGATGGTAAGTTAAATTACTTGACTCTCTCATTCTGTGCTGCTAAAGATACACAAACTGGTCATTGTTGACTGATGTTACATTTAAGCTTCCTACGGGGTCTGTCTGTGTGATTTAATTTCTGATCTCAGTACTCTTGTGTATAGAGTGATAGGCATTGCTTATAATGAAATATATGTACGTGTATCTATATGTGTATATATGTTTATTGTTTATGTATGTATAGTATACTCTCATTACTCAAGTATTTCAAAAACATAATTAATACTTTACATACCATCTGTGCTATCATAGGCTTTTTCTGTATACAATTATTGCAATTTGGACAGTAAGATTTTACCTGGGTATGTCAGAGCAATTGTGAGATGATTCTCCGCGGTTTTTAGGAGATTGGCATTAGGAATCAGAGTTCTTTGGGGGATCTCCAGAAGCCATCTCTTCTGTTTTGCTGGCCACAGGCAAAGCCACTTCTAATAATTCAAATCAGAGGTCCTCTTTCCTACTACTACTAATGACCACACATAATGAGTTGGTGTACCTGTTCATAGGAATTGTCACACCAACATAGATCACATTAGAAATCCAGACTTCTTTTAAAAATATGAAAATGTTCACCACCTCCAGAAGTTTAAGACAGTACAATTTTTTGGCTTTTACCACTATTTCAGGTTCATGCTTAAACAAAACTTCTTTAAATAAATGATCATGGGCATGCATATTAGAAAATAATTCCTTTATTGTCCAATAGCGTTACTCATTCCAGTCTAGTTTTCTTCAGATGGCTCCTCTGATAAAACAAACTGCTTCTTCCCTTTGATGAACTTAATTTTGTCTAATCAGATTGTGTTCATCCAAGTTTATCAGAGTAAATGGTTGATTTAAAATTTTATTAAGTAGTTACTAATCAGTCACATCTTCTTGTTGAGTTAAATCAGTATTTTGTTATTGTTGTTATTGTTGTTGTTGTTCATTTCATAGGTAGAGTGTGTCTGTTCTGTGGGTAAACACAGAGGAGTTACTCCCTCTTCCCAGGCTTTATAATGAGAATATTCTGTCTGATCAGGTGCATGCACCCTGCTGTCATTTGCAGCCTGACCTGTAGGTCAGGGGTGATGTGAGCGGCTCAGGGATGCATACAAATCACATCCTCTTGTCTGTCTGTTTTGTTGACTGGTTCTCCTCAGGGTCATAGCTATCTTAAGTAGCAGCCTGAAGGATAAAGTGTGCCCTGTCTGAGCTGTAAAACTTTGACTGTGGACCAATTGTATCTGACATACAGCAGCATGAGGTTTGGTTTAGCCTTTGGATTCGGAACAAATCACTGGCTATCAATGGCTGATAGTGACATGCAGTTTACCAAGTCTCTCCTTCTTTCTGAAAGCTCCTTTTTAAGGAATTTTGTGTATCAAAATATACTCTGCATGACTTTTTTACATTCAAACAAAATATGCAATTTCAAATTATTAAAAAAGAAGTGAAGTCTTTACAGACTTCTTTTCCACTATGCAACATCTCCGCTACAAAAGGGCATGTTTACTATAGAATTCAACAGACATCTGGACACATATAAGGCCCTTAAATATTTTCAGTGATATTTTGCTATATTGACTTACTGAGTATAAATTTATAACATTTGTTGCTTTCACTGAAATGTGCCTTTAATCACTAAGTATATCTCATAGACTAATTTAATGCCCTTCTAGCATCACTCCACCTAGTATTAAAGTTTGTTAATATTAGATCAAGGCAGAGTTTACCTCTAGTTTTCTCTGATATTTATGGAGTGTGTGCATGATTTGACTTAAAAACATCTGAATCTCCCTTTTCCTCATCTGTAAAGACTTCACACCGGTTGCTTTGAGGAACACAGAAAAATATATAAATAATGTAAACAGGTCCCTCAAAAAGTTTATAATCTAGCAAGGGAGTTAAAGCATAAATATCAAACAAAGCAGATTAGCATAAGTACTATGAAAAAAATACAAACTTTTTTTTTTTGCGGTACTGGGGATAGAACCCAGGGGCATTCTACTTCCAAGCTACACCTCCAGCCCTATTTTTTATTCTTTATTTTTGGAAACAGGGTCTCACTAAGTTGCAGAGGGCCTCAATAAGGTTCTGAGACTGGTTTCGAATCTGCGCAATCTTCCAGCCTCAGCTACCCAAATGCTGGGATTACAAGTGTGCTTAAAAGAGAGCATTTATAGCTGGGCGTGGTGGCACACACTTGTAATCCCAGCGCGCTTGTGAGGCTGAGACAGGAGGATTGCACAGGTTCAAAACCAGCCTCAGCAACTTATTGAAACCCTGTTTCCAGATAAAATATAAAATATGTCTGGAAGTATAGCCCGGAGGTAGAAAGCCCCTGAGTTCCACCCCTAGTACTGAGAAAAGAGAGAGAGAGAGAGAGAGAGAGAGAGAGAGAGAGAGAGAGAGAGAGAGAGAGAATTTATTTCTAGCTGGCTCTTGAAGAATTGTCAAGCCTTCCATAGATGGAATGAGCAAGGAGAGAACAAGATAAATACATACCCAAGAGTATGAGTGTTGTATAGAGCAGAGAGTTGGTGGGAAGGCCGAGTACTAGATGCAGTATAGACACCGTATTCTAGAGAAACAATCTGTCAATAATTGGTAGGGTGGGTTGTTGGCAAGAGAAATTAGAGGTTAGGAGACTAAGTAAGGCACTACTGCCAGAGGCCAAATCGAAGGTAATATGTGCTCATCTAGGGTGCTTGTAACCATAAAAACAAAGAAAGAACGACTTTTAAGAAACATGTGAGAGAGCAAATGAATGTGGTCCTTGTTTGAAAAGGAAGAGATAACTTTCTCTGGAGTGTCTTTCTTCAGACCATGTGTATACACAGGGTCTCTTGGTGTCTATTAGGACTTCCAGCCATCGCTGAGCAAAGATCTACTATAAGGCTTATGGCATAATCATGCCATATATATTGAGTTTCTCCATGAGACTCATTCAGCCTCATTTTTCTTTACTTCCAAGACAGTATATGTTTAATAACTGATTGATTGATTGATGGATGGATGGATTGATTAATTGAATACATACATCATTTCAATGTTTTTTCTCTAGGTCACTGGAAAATTAAGACAACTTTGATGAGGGAAAGTAAAAAAGAGAAAAGAGTTTTTGAAAGGCAATAAGCTATTCAAAGACCTCCTGACTCAGGTCAGGGCCTATAGACAGTCACCATGAGCCTTTCGGGAAGATTTCTAAGTCAGTATTTTGGATTGTTTACAAGATCAATTATGTAATCATGATATTTTAGTAGCCTATTACTCTGAGATGTCTAGCTCAATCTCCATATACATTGGCATTCTGATTTCTTTATTGGTTTTTACAGTGAAATTATATCACAATATCAATTATATGTTAAAAGTGAGTGAGATTAAAACTTGCATCTAAGCTTCTAAATTTTTGCTTCAAAACAAAAGTGAGAAAAATATTCATTTAGATTCAATTTAGATTATGCTCTTACAAATATTATATTATTAATTATGAAATTAATATAAATTGGTTACCAACTTTCCATCTCATCTCATTTTCTGATATTTATACATGTGGTAAACTACTCCCAAAATAACTTTTGTGTGTGAATCTGACAAGATTTTTAAAAGTGTGTTTGTGTGTATGTATGGTGTGTGTGTGTGTGTGTTACTAGGGATTGAACCCAGAGGCATTCTACCTCTGAGCTACACCTACAGCCCTTTTTTAAATTTTGGCTTTGAAACAGGGTCTTGCTAGGTTTCTGAGAATCTTGCTAGGTTTACAACCTGTGATCCTCCTGTATCAGCCTCCACACAAGATAAAATTTTACATAAAAAATGCTTATAAGAGGAAATATTTGAAGTTCTCGTTCAGGATAGGTTCATATCCTGAATTTCGGCAAGTCCAATTTATATCTTTAGAGTTTTACCAGCTTTGATATCAGAGTTCTATTAGATGAACTTACATTTAAGTTCACTTAAGTTGTGTGAGTAATGCTAAAGGCATGCTGTATTTTTCATGGTTCAGTAAGTACGTTGCCATGTTCACCCAGGAGCCATTTGTCAGTTCTGGGAATGGAGGTAGAGAGGAGATCCAGATCTCTATTGTGCTAGAGAGCGACTGTGAGAATAAATCAGTAAGTTGCCTTGCTTTCTGGCTTCTCATTGGGAAGCAAAAGCAAAAGACAGAAGGGAGCATCAAGATGCTCCCCTGAGGAGGAGGAGCCCTGCAGACTGCCGTTTACACCTAGCCAGGTATCTCCAGGTTCTAGATATTTCCCCCATTTCTTTGCCCGTCTGGTGCAAGGATGTCTCAAGTTTCTAGCCCTAAGGTATGACATTTCCTTTGTTTTCCCTGGCCTCTTCTTGGTGAACTGTCTCCTCATTAAACATTCCTTGAATTTCCTCAGTTGGACTATTTCTCATTCTTACTAGGTTACTAACTGATACAAGAATCAGAAAAGATCAAATGTACTAGTTTCAAGAGCTTCTATTATTTTGTTCATATTTAAATTTCACTTATATTGAAAGTATGCTTTATAAATTGACTTTTTCAGTTCATCTGAAGGAGAAGAGAAATTATTAGAATACTAGAGAAAATTTTACCAACCAGGATCTCACAGCCAAATTAACAAATGAGCTCACTGGAAAAAAGTATAAATATTGAATATATAAAAAAATAATTGTAGAAAATTTTTTTGCAGTACTGAGGATGGAACCCAGGGGAATTCTACCTCTGAGCAACACTCCCAGTTCTATTTTTTATTCTTTATTTTGAAACAGGTCTCAATGAGTTACAAAGGGCCTCACTAAGGCATGACCAGTGCTGGGGTCTCCGAGGCCGGGATCGGAGCCTGCCGAGGGGTTAGGCCGGTGCTGGGGCCAGTGAGGCCGGCATCGGAGCCTGCCTTGAGGCAAGGCCGGTACTGGGGCCTCCAAATCTGTGATCGGAGCCTGCCAAGGGGTTAGGCCGGTGCTGGGGCCAGCGAGGCCAGCATCGGAGCCTGCCTTGAGGCAAGGCCGGTACTGGGGCCTCCGAGGCCGGGATCGGAGCCTGCCGAGGGGTTATGCCGGTGCTGGGGCCAGTGAGGCCGGCATTGGAGCCTGTCTTGAGGCAAGGCCGGTACTGGGGCCTCGAGGCCAGGATAAGAGCCTGCTGAGGGGTTAGGCCGGTGCTGGGGCCAGCGAGGCCGGCATCGGAGCCTGCCGTGAGGCATGACCAGTGCTGGGGTCTCCGAGTCCGGGATCGGAGCCTGCCGAGGGGTTAGGCCAGTGCTGGGGCCAGTGAGGCCGGCATTGGAGCCTGCCGTGAGGCAAGGCCAGTACTGGGGCCTCCGAGGCCAGGATAAGAGCCTGCCGAGGGGTTAGGCCGGTGCTGGGGCCAGCGAGGCCGGCATCGGAGCCTGCCTTGAGGCATGACCAGTGCTGGGGCCTCCGAGGCCAGGATCGGAGCCTGCCGAGGGGTTAGGCCAGTGCTGGGGCCAGCGAGGCCGGCATCGGAGCCTGCCGTGAGGCATGGCCGGTGCTGGGGCCTCCGAGGCCAATATCAGAGCCGGCCGAGGGGTTAGGCTGGTGCTGGAGCCAGCAAGGCCGGCACCGGAGCCTGCCATTAGGCAAGGCTGGTACTGGGGCCTCCGAGCCCGGGATTGGAACCTGCCGAGGGGTGAGGCCGATGCTGGGCCAGCGAGGCCGGCATCGGAGCCTGCCATGAGGCAAGGCCGGTACTGGGGCTTCCGAGGCCAGGATAACAACCTGCCGAAGGGCTAGACCAGTGCTGGGGCCAGCAAGGCCGGCATCGGAGCCTGCCGTGAGGCGAGGCCAGCATCGGAGCCTGCCGTGAGACATGGCCAGTGCTGGGGCCTCCTAACCCGGGAACGGAACCTGCCGAGGGGTTAGGCCGGTGCTGGGGCCAGCGAGGCCGGCACCGGAGCCTGCCATGAGGCAAGGCTGGTACTGAGGCCTCCAAGCCCGGGATTGGAGCCTGCCGAGGGGTGAGGCCGATGCTGGGGCCAGCAAGGCCGGCATTGGAGCCTGCCGTGAGGCAAGGCCACTCCTGTGACCTCCAAGGCCAGGACCGAAGCCAGCTTAGGAGTTAGACCGGTGCAGGGGCCAGTGAGACTAGACCTGGGGCCTCCCATGAGGCAAGGCCGCTGCTTGAGCCAGCGAGGTCTGGATCAGTCCACTGAGTAGCCAGGCCACTACTGGGACCATCAAGAGTGGGATCGGTACTTGAAACGCAGCATGCACAGAGAAATATCGCAGAAAATATAAATCAGATGCTTCTCTTAATCAGCAATAACTAGGAGGAAAAGGGCAACAGGAAGAGGTTGAGCTATAGAAAGGGACCTATAGTGAAGCAACTAATGTGACCAATCAGAGGGTATGTAATACTGGAGGACGGAGCCTCTTTAAAACGCAGGAGGTACATAAACAAATGTATCAAAGTAAATCACCAAGGAAGCGTGCGATGGAGGGAGGGGGAGGGAATGGGATGGGGGCTGAAGGAGGGCTAATTGGATGATGTGTGCTTGTGTATCCTCTCAAGTCTTGTACTCCAATGTGATTGATATATGACTACAATGCACCAATTTAAAAAATAAATTAATAAAAAAATAAAAATAAAATAAAAATTAAAAAAAGCATAAAAAAGGGCCTCACTAAGTAGCTGAGGCTGGTAATGAACCCCATCCTCCTGTCTCAGCCTCCCAAATGTTGAGATTACAAGCGTGCACCACCATGCCCGGCTAATAATAGACATTTTTTGTGTGTGGTACTGGGGTTCCTGGAAACCCTTCTACCTCTGGGCTATACTCCCAGACTTATTTTTATACTTTTTTTTTTTTAATTTGGAAACAGGGTCTCTTAAGCCAGCATGACTGGCTTCAAACCTGCGCGATCCTCCTGTCTCCGTCTCCCAAGCGCAGGGATTACAAGCGTGCGCCACCATGCTAGGCATAATAGACAAATTTTAAGATGTGGTCTTAAATACAATTTAATGTTATACTGAGTATAATTTTTCTTTTATTGATGGATAGCTCTTAATTTTGGAATGCTCCAGATTTCAGTTCTCAACCCTCTTCTCTATTTCATTCACTCCCTTTGATGCCTCAGCCAGTCTCATAACTTTCAGTATCACCAGAACACTCCCACTTCCAGATCCCATAGTCAGCTGCAGAAGAGCCTTTCTACCAAAAGCAACTTGAAAGCCAAATAAAATTCAGAAGTCTGTTTGGAGTGAGCAGGAAGCTGCAAAAGCAATGAGAACTGTGAGGTATTAAATGTGGAAATGATAAAAATTTCCTAGAATTGACCTAACTTCTTTAGATATTTTACTTGGGCCAATTTGTCAATTCTGGGAAAATAGAAATCTTAGAATCTAGCCTTTATAAAATACGGGACCATTTCCAGGAAACTAGTTGTCTTTCTTCCTCTGTTTCTTTCTGTGCTGGGAATTGATTCCAGGGGCACTCTACCATTGAGCTATATTCCCAGCCATTTTTTTATTATTTTTATTTTGAGACAAGGACTTGCCAAGTTGTCCATGCTACCTCAAACTTGCAATCCTCCTGCCTCAGCCTCCAGAGTCACTGGGATTACAGACATGTACCACCACACCTGGCTTTCCTACATTTCTTATTCACATTGTATATCATAACAAGCACTTCTGTTCCATATCATTTTACCTCCAACACCCCAGGACCCAGGTTATTATGGGAGCCACCAACTGTAATATTGTCAGTCATAGTTCAGAGGTAAAGAAGAGTAAGGTGAGCATTCCTGGGCTCCTCAGAATAACAAAGGCGCTGCTGTTCGCATACTGTTGGCCAAAAGCATCACGTGGCAATCCCAAAAGCCTTCATGCTTATATATTTACAAGCCATTATCCTTTTCCCCGTCATCATATCTGTCTTAGCTTACCACTTTTGCCCATGCTCTAGAAACTAGTCTCTGATGTTCCTCAAATTTAACACACAACCTGCATCCTCTGCCTGGAAAGTCCTTTCCTCTGCACCCCCCCTACCATGAACTGTTTTAGGCCTTTGTTCAAAAGTCATCTTCTCAAAAGGCCTTTTCTTACCAACCTATTATAAATTTCAGCTCTTAATATATGCCCTTGCCACTCTTGTTCCACCTTCTTTTGTCTCTTTTTCTCCATCAGACTTAATATCATGGAACACTGCCATATTATCTATCTCCTGTCTCTAGAATATAAGCTTCATGGGTGCAAGAATTTTCTTCTAATAATTTAACTCCAGTACCCACAATAAGGTGGAACATATAGTGAATGCTAAGTAAATATTTGTTACATAAATAGAATGCCCCATCTTATAATTATGGGACTTTAAGATGACTAATACATTCTGATATGCATTTTTATTTGATATTTACAACAAGCTAGAGAAAGACTAACATTTCAATATATCAAGACCTGCCTTAATAAAATGCCAAATGTGTAACTTGGGCAAGTGGAGTTTGAAGTACCACTGATAATCACAAGGTTCAACATAATGAGAAATGGGCGAAAAGGTAACTCGGACCATCAACTGAAATGTAAACATCTCGCTGCCTGCATATCTCTAATAAGAATTGATGTGGTGTGTCATATTAATATAATCATCAGCATTACATCTTGATAGTAAGTGAGGATCACTAGACTATTCCCTATAAAGTGAGATTACCACACATCCAAATATACACTAAATTTGGGTAGTATTTCAGGTGTGACACAAGATGATAAATGGAAATAATTCAAACTAGAAGTAGCACTCTTACAGTTGATCTTATCGCGCCTTTAAATTCTAGTGCTGACTGCACTGTATCATCTGTCCAGTCCAATCTCAGCCCAAGTATCTCAACACAGAGGGAAAAAGAAAGTCTTAAATTTTGTTTCTAGAATTAAAATTATTTTGTTTGCTTGGTATGTTGTTTTCAATGTATTCAAGAATTTTACTTGATATAATGACAGTGAAAACCATTGATCTAAACAACATTGCTATTAAGAAATCCAATACTTCTTTATAATTACAGGCTGGAATATGTCAGTATTTTAAGTACATTTTAAAAAGTTCATCTTTTTAACTAAAAAAAAGCTAACATTTTACATGTATTTTATATGTCTTAACATGAATAACATTCTTTTTTAAGATTTCTTTCACTGTTTCCCTGTCCAAAATAGAGTAACAAAATTCAGCTGAATGCATAAATTAAACAAAAAGCCTCTCTCTCTCTCTTACACACACACACACACACACACACACACACACACACATACAGAGAGAGAGAGAGAGAGAGAGAGAGAGAGAGAGAGACCAGATATTTGCCAAGCTACTATGATCTTCTGAGAAGTTAATGATTTTTTACATTGTTTTACTATTATACAAAGCTTATTTTTCAGCTATGTAAAACTAGACTGAAATATATCTGATGTTAGACTGAAATATATCTGACGTTAAACAGTTAGTGTAAAAGGGGTCATCAGCTTAGTCTGTATAGGCCACAACTTTATATGCAAATGTGAAAAAAAGAAATTAAGAAAAATATTCCTTCTTGAATCAAGTGGAAAATTAAATGATTATGAGAAGATGCTGCACTGCACAGCAAAGACTTCCTCCTCTAGTTTTTACCATCTAGGATTTTGCTGCTTCAGATTCATGTGAGCCTAAGGACCATGGACAGCATCTTGGGTGTCTATATGAATACATGTTTCTGTAATAGGAGATAATAACAGATTCTTAAAAATGTATTATAGGCAATACCATTTGATGTTTGTTTCATTACTAATAAATTAAAATTAGTTATTATTAATAACTTTCATGAATTCACAGAGAATCTTGGAATACTAACATATCAGTTTCTTTCCTGCAGGGATGTCAAACAGCATTTTCCATGTCCCCCTGTATTATAATGATCAAATAATCACTTTTAGAGAGAGATTCATTTTTTCAGCAAAAGTATAATGTGGATACTCCATTGTTTGCTAGTTTGGCATTGGAAAGGGGAGGGGAGAAGTAGGTCACACCTGATTTCCTCTTCTTCCTTCCCCATCCTCTCATTATTGCAACACAGACACATTCTTACACATAAACTGATCTCAGATCACTTATTCTCCAATTTTGTTTATTGCACTTTCTCTTATACTGCTCTGATGATTTGAGCTTCTGATCTTGGTTCAGATAAGAAAAGTGCACTTGTTCTAAATGTACGGAATCAGGCATTCAACTCACAGGTCTCGGGCAGGGAAGCCAGTGTTTGAGAATCTTCACTGCAGAGCCAGTGGTGTTTGCTTGAGAGCATGTTAGCATTAATGTATTTGTCCTCACATTTAATTCAAAGCATCTTACACAGACACCATTAATGGTATTTTGCTAGCACTTTCAAATGACTTCTAATGTAATTTAAATCAATTCAATTTAACAGCCACTTATTGTGTGAAGATCTGCACTTTGTGTGTTTTAGGTGATACAAGAGCATAGTCCCTATCCTTAAGGGTATTTTGGTCTATGAGGGAAAATGGATGAGGGCATCACTCACAGAGATGACACAAAGGACATTATAAAAAAATGTTGTCATGGAGTCTCAGCACAGTTCTAGAGGAGCACAGAGGAGATGGATGGATTCTTATGAAAATAAAACAGGAAAAGTTTCAAGAAACGGAGTCAAGTCTAGAAAAAAAAATAGAATTTCAATAGCCACAGTCATGGAAGGTAGATGAATGAGTTTGAGGAAAAATTCCAAGTTTGAGGTATGAAATGAAAGTTCAGACTTAGTGATGACCACAACGTAAAGAAAATAAAAGTCATCTGTGGTAGGGAACACCGGACAGAAACATGATTATTGTAGAAGATATACTCAAAGTAGTAAATGAGGCCAGACAAGAAATCTTTGAACACTCGAGTGTGAATCTCAGTCCTCAGGCAAAGCAACTACTGGCAGTTTTTGAAAGAGGACACATTGCATGATGGATAAGCTGAGGAGGCCAGAGAAAATTCTTATGTGGAAGCTAGAGGAAGCATACTGAAAGATGCTTCTGATTTTGACTCTAAGAGACTGAGAGGCAGCACTGCATCTTTGGGATATAAGGACAGTCGGCAGAGGACAAGTACAAATGGGAAGGTGATGCAGTCAATTCCAAATGCTGTGAGCTCACATTGCAGCCTAACATCTATGCAGAAAAACTAGAGCACCGCGGGCCTGGTGGCACATGCTTGTAATCCCAGCATTTGGGAGGCTGAGACAGGAGGATCGAGGTTCTTAGACAGCATTGGCTACTTAGTGAGGCCCTTTGCAACTCAGTGAGACCCTGTTTCAAAAAAATAAAGAATAAAAAATAGGGCTGGGGGTGTAACTCGGAGATAGAATGCCCTTAGGTTCCATCCCCAGTACCGCAAAATAAATAAATAAATAAATAAATAAATAAATAAATAAATAAACAAACTGGTAATAATTACAATGATCAACTTCTGAAGAAGGTAGCTTACCATAAATAATTTTAGATAAATGTGGCTTGTTTTCCAAGGAGGAAAAAATTGTACCACATTTTGAATTAAACAATAGAATTAAACAATAGAATAGAATAAATATAGAATAGAATATATATATATATATATATATATATATATATTTTTTTTTTTTTTTTGGTGGTGGTACTGGGGTTCCTGGAAACCCTTCTACCTCCAGGCTAAACTCCCAGAATATATATATATATATATATATATATATATATATATATATATATATATATATATTGGAAGAAGCAGGGTCTCTTAAGCCAGCCTATCTGGCTTTGAACCTGTGTGATCCTCCTGTTTCCACCAGCCAAGCATGGGAATTACAAGTGTGTGCCACCACGCCCGGCCCAAATAATATTTTTAAATTTTCCAATTACTACTTGAAGTATTTAGATAGAGTCTTTACCCCAAAAACATTTTTTTTCAAGAAACAAGTAATATAGCTGGGAATGGTGGCACAGTACTTATAATCACAATACTTGGGAGACTGAGACAGGAGGATCGCAGGGTCTAGGACAGCCTTAGAAAATAGTGAGACTCTAATCAACTTAGTGAGACCCTGTTTAAAAATTTTAAAAAAATAAAATAAAATAGGGATGGGGGTATAGCTCAAAGGTATAATGCCCCCTGGATTTAATTCAAAGCACAACCAAAAAGTAAAAATAAAAAATAAAAATTCCACTGTAAAATATTGGGAAATTCAGATTAAAAAACTGCTCTCATTCTATAGTTTGGAGACAAGGACACTGAATCTTTGGGTTAAATATTCTAGTATTATTCTTAAGTAAATTGTCTATGTATGTGTGTGTGCATGCATGTGTGCTTGTGTGTATATGTATACACACACTACTGCATGTGCATATGTTACAATAAAAATAGAATCACAGAATTTTATATGATCTAGTCACTCAATCTATTATAAGTACTTTTATAAAATTAAATAATGTTCTGTGACCTCATTTTTAATTAATAGACTTTTCCAGCAGTTTTAGACTTACATAGAAGCTAAGAAGAAAATATAGAGAGTTCCCTCTAGTCTTTGTCCCTATCTACACAGGGTATTCTACTACTGAGATATACCCTCGGCCCTTATTATTTATTATTTATTTTTATTTTTAAATAGTATCTTACTAAGTTTTAGATACTGGCCTCCAACCTGTGGTACTCCTGATTCAGCTCTCCAAGTAGCTAGGATTACTGGGATGTACCTTCAGCCCCAGATCCAATATGATTATCATGCATTAATCATTTTATATATATTATAATTGATGGATCAATGTTGATACATTGATCAACTAAGTTGATCGATTATTAACTTAGTTGATATAATACAGTATCAACTAAGGACTATAGTTTATACTAAGATTCACTTTTGGTCTATTTTTATTTATTTATTTTGTGTGTGTGTGTGTGTGTGTGGTACTGGTGGGTGAAACCCAGTGCTATTTTATAAACAGGGTCTCACTAAGTTGCTGAGAGCCTCACTAAGTAGCTGAGGCTGGCTTTTTTTTTTTTTTTTTTTTTTTTGGTGGTGGTGGTACTGGGCTTCTTGGGAGCCCTTCTACCTCCAGGCTACACTCCCAGACCTATTTTTACATTTTTATTTGGAAACAGGGTCTCCTAAACCAGCGGCTGGCTTTGAACATGCGCAATCCTCCTGTCTCAGCCTCCCAAGCACTTGGATTATAAGCATGTGCTACCATGCCCAGCTGGTCTATTTTTAAAGTACAGTTCTATGGTTTTTGACAAGTAATATCATATAGTCATTATTAAAGTATAATGCAATGCCAGGCGTGGTGGCAACAAGCTGTAATCCCCGTGCTTGGAAGGCGGAGACAGGAGGATCGGGCTGATTTGAAGCCCCTCGCTGGCTTAAGAGACCCTGTTTCCAAATAAAAATAGAAAAAAAAAATAGGTCTGGGAGTGTGTAAAAGTCCCCTGTGCTCCATCTGTCCATCTCTCTTTCTTTCCTGTTCCCTTCATATCTTTCTACTATGCTATATTTTTACCTTTTTCTGAATGTCATGTGGTTGAAGGAATGTAGTCTTTTCTGACCAGTTTCTTTCATTAACAATTAAATTTAAGTTTTTTCATATTTTATAATAATTTAATAGCTCATTTTTATTACTAGATAATATTCTAGTGTCTGGATGTACCACTGTTAATTAATACATTCATCCCTTGAAGGACAATTTTTTTATTCCAATCTGAGGCAATTATGAACAAAGCTGTTATGACTGTGTTCAGGATTTTGTGTAGACATAAGTTTTAGCTCATTTAGGTAAATAACCGAGAAGAGTGATTACTGAATCCTATGATAAAACAGTTCAGCTGTGTAAGAAATGGCCAAACCACCTTCCAAAATGACTGCATCATTTTTTATTCACATCAGCAATTAATAAGAGTTCCTGTTTGTACATCCTTGCCAGCACTTGGAGTTGTCACTGTTTGGGATTTTAGCTATTCTAATGGGTGTGCAGGTGTATCTCGTTTCAATTTCAAATGGCATTAGGATGTTTAGAACTTTTTTCATACAATTACAATGATCAACTTCTGAAGAAGGTAGCATACCATAAATAATTTTAGATAAATGTGGCTTGTTTTCCAAGGAGAAAAAATTGTACCATCTTATATTTTTGTTTCCATCTTATATTTTTGGGCAAGGAGTCTATTAAGGTCTTTGGCCCATTTTTAATAAAATTGTTTTCTCATGGTTGAGGTTTAAATAAACATTTCTATATTTTCTCAAATAATTATTTTCTGATGATTTTCTTCTACTCTGGTTTCATTATTTCCTTTCCTTTTCTTTCTTTCTTTCTTTCTGTGTGTGTGTGTGTGTGTGTGTGTGTGTGTGTGTGTGTGTGTGTATTGAACCCAGGGGCATTCTACCTTTGAGGTACACCCCAGACCTTTTTATTTGTTTTTTATTTTTATTTTTTGAAACAGGATCTCTCTAGGTTGCTGAGAGTCTTACTACATTGCTAAGGCTGTCCTCAAATCTGTGATCCTCCTGTCTCAGTCTCACAAGCACTAGGATTATGGGCATGTGCCATTATATATGGATTCATTTTCTTTTATTTTCTTCTATTTTTCTGCTTGGTTTCCTTCTTCCTTTCTTTCTTTCTTTCTTTCTTTCTTTCTTTCTCTCTTTCTTTCCTTTTTGCCAGAATGGAGATTGAATCACCATGGCATTCTACCTCTGAGCTAAACCCTCAGCCCTATTTTTACATTCGTTACTTTGAAACAGAGTTTCACTAAGTTGCAGAGGGCCTTACTAAGTAACTAAGGCTGGCTGTGAACCTGCATCCTCCTGTCTCAGCCTCCCAAGTACTGGAATTACAAGCATGCAACACCATGCTTATCTTGGCTTCATTTTGTTGACATTGTCTTTCATGGCGCAGAAGTTTATAATTTTAATGAAATCCAGTGTGTCAATTCTTTTTTCTCATTAATTGTCTTTTTAATGTTATATTAAAAAACTTACTGCCAAACCCAAGGTCATCTAAATTTTTTTCTTATAATCTCATGTTCACTAGTTCAAAAAAACTCTGGGACTAATATCAATGCTCTATTTTTTATCATTTAAATTATTTTCAATTTCCTATTATTATAAATAATACTATGATGAATATTCTCTTAGCTATATATTTGAGCACATCCATAATCACGTCTCTGGGATCATTATCTAGCATTAGAATTGCTGAGTGTGAGGCTTGGCTTCCCATTGTTAAGTCCAATATCCTTCTTGAGTGTCTTCTTCTATAGATAAAACTGAAAAGCTGTAACATATATCAGCTAGAATTCTAGATATATATCTGATATGTACTTTTTTGAACCTTGAATAGACAACTTGGGAGAAAAAGGGTCCTCAAAGTATCCACTTAACATTAGTTGTGACAGAGTGGCTGGGTTCTAGAACTTTCTCTAAGACTGGCTTCCTAGTCTGACAGATCATGTTCATGGTGTGCCCTTTGTGAATAGTTTCACAGATATCTTTGAGAGTTGTCTTAGTCCATTTTCCACTTTTTATAACAAAATTCCTGGGGCTGAGTAGTGCATAAAGAACAGAGGTTTATTTAGTTCACATTTTTGAAGATTCAAGGACATGATATTGGCATCAGCTTGGCTCTGGTGAGGATGTTATAGTGTATAACATCACAGTGGTGGGAGCCTGCACAGGAGAAAGAAGAGATCAAAGATCAAGACAGAAATTCAGAGAGCAGGAAGGAACCAATCTTGTTCTTTTTATAACAAATCACTTTTATGGAAACTTAGGTGCTACAAGAGCTATCTTAATCGAGTCTGTTTGAGGGTTATCGGAGGAGGTCCAAGATGACAGCAGCCATGGTCGCAGTGACTACTGTGGCCACTGAAAAGGGCATGCATTCCTCGGAGAAGACCTGGACACCAGATTTTGGTTTAATATCTGATTGGGACAACTTAAGGAGGCATTTCCAGCCGTGACTTCCTATCTAGAATACAGGAGAGAAAGTGGATAACGGTGGAATTAGAAGCAAGATGACAAGGAGGCGCACACCACACAAGAAAAGTGATTTTTGGAAGAACATCCCAGAAGGGATTAGAGACAAGGCCACTTCAGCAGCACATGCTGGGACTCTTAGCAACATACCTTGTAAGAAAAATGATCTGGGCGTGTTGGAGGGAGCCCAGCAGCTCCAGGCGGGAAGCCAAGCAGCGCTGGGTGGGAAGCTGAGCCGCGGGTCCCGAGGAGCTCAGCATGCCTGGCCACTGCACTCCTCTATGCTGTGCTGGGTGCTGTGGTGCACTCAGAACAGCAGATCCTGCTCTATGTGATGAGGCTGTGGTTTCCGCTCTTGGAGGGGAGATAAAATTCATTGCTGCTGAATGCTCAATCTCACAACCTCTTCAAAATGCACATACTGGCCAGGCATGGTAGCACACGCTTGTAATCCCTGAGCTTGGGAGGCGGAGACAGGAGGATCGCACAGGTTCGAAGCCAGCCTCGCTGGCTTAAGAGACCCTGTTTCCAAATTAAAAATAATATATAAAATAGGTCTGGGAGTGTAGCCCAGAGGTAGAAGGTTTTCCAGGAACCCCAGTACCACCAAAAAACAAACAAACAAACAAACAACAAAAACACGCGCACACACATACTGTCTTCTCTTATTAAAAAAAAAAAAATACTGGAGAGAGGCCAAGATGGCGGTGGCACAGGATTCAGGAGATGCAGACAAATCCTATCCAATTCAACTGGAACTTTTGGGAAAAAAAAAAAATCCCCGTAAAGGAGGACTGCTCCTGCCACACATGCTTAAGAATTCTGGACATCATATCATGTAAGGAAGGAGCTCAGCGGAGAACCAGGAGGAAGACTGTGGCAGCGGTGGTGGCGATGACAGCAGTGGCTGTGGAGGGTAGTATTTAGGAAAGGCAGAGATCTAATCCAACCCACCCTGATATTCTGAATAAATTGCTCCAAAGGTAGAATGCTACCGCCATGCATGCTCAGGAATTCTGGACAACATGCAGTGTGGGAAAAGTGTTTGGGAGAGAACTGAGATGGTGGAGGCAGTGGCAATGGCAGTGGCCAGTATTCCAGGGAGGCAGAGATCTGATTCAATCCACCTTGATCTTTTGAAGAAATCGCCCCAAAGGTAGAATGCTACCACCGCGCATGCTCGGGAATTTGGGACAACATGCTGTGTGAATAAGGTGCTCGGAAGAGAACTGAGATGGCCATGGCAGCGGCAGCAGTGGTCAGTATTTGGTAGAGGCAGAGATTCAATCCAATCCACCTCATAATTAAAGAAATATTCTCAAAGGTATACTGCTACTGCTGCACATGCTCAGGAACTCTGGAAAACAAACTGTGTGGGAAAGGTGTTCAGGAGAGAACCCAGATGGCAGTGGTGGCAGCGGCAGTGGTAGTGACCAGAATTTGGAGGGCCAGACAGATCCAGTCCAGTCCACTTTGAACTTTTGAGGAAATCTCACCAAAAGTAGACTGCTCCTGCCACACATGCTCGGGAATTCTGGACAACATGCTAAGTGGTAAAAGGGTTTGGGGGGTTTCAGAGGGAGCCCTGCATAGCTGTGATGGGCCACCATACTGCATGTTCTGGGAGTCATCAGCCCTCATGGCAACTGCGCTTCTCTGTGCAGAGCGGGAGGCCAGGGTACACGTGGAAGAGCAGAGCCTGCTCTCCAAAGTGAAGCTGTGGACCTCTGCCTTTGGAGAGAAGACAAAATTCATTGCCACTAGGTATTTGGCGTCCAAGCTTTCGCAAAAGACATGTACTGCTCTCTCATATTAAAAAAAAAAAAAATCAAAGAACGCCGGGCGTGGTGGCATATGCTTGTAATCCCTGCACTTGGGAGACAAAGATAGGAGGAT
This sequence comes from Muscardinus avellanarius, assembly GCF_963383645.1. Lineage (NCBI taxonomy): Eukaryota > Metazoa > Chordata > Mammalia > Rodentia > Gliridae > Muscardinus > Muscardinus avellanarius. Next base: position 53,092,033 of record NC_137794.1, read on the forward strand.
CGCCCAGGATCAAGACCAGCCTTGCTGGCTTAAGAGGCCTTGTTTCCAAATAACAATATAAAAAATTAGGTCTCTAGGAGTAGAGCCTGGAGGTAAAAGGTTTTCCAGGAACCCCAGTACCACCAATAAAAAGAAAGGAAGTAAAAAGGGAACATCTGTAGACAACCTGCTCATAGTGACAGAGACCACAGCCCAGTGTACAGCAAGACAGCAAGGCGGTACCAGGGCCTTTGAGGCCAGGATAGGAGCCTGCCGGGAAGCTAGGCCGGTGCCTGGGCCAGCGAGGCCAGGATTGGAGCCTGCCATGAGGCAAGGCTGGTACTGGGGCCTCCGAGGCCGGGATCAGAGCCTGCCAAGGGGTGAGGCTGGTGTCTGGCCCAGCGAAGCCAGGATTGGAGCCTGCTGTGAGGCAAGGCCAGTGCTGCAGCCTCCGAGGCCAGGATCGGAGCCTGCCAAGGGGTAAGGAGGGTGCTGGGGTCAGCAAAGCCGGGATTGGTACCTGCCATGTGCTGAGGCTATAGCTGGAGCCAGTGAGGCCGAGATAGGAGCTTGCCTTAAGGCAAGGCCAGTGCTGGGGTATCAAAGGTTGAGATCAGAGCCTGCTATGAGGCAAGGCTGGTGCCTGAGCCAGCAAGGCCAGGATCAGAGTTTGCCAGGTGGCCAGGCTGGTGCCAGGGCCTTCAAGAGTGTGATCAGAACTTGCAATGTGGCATACACAGAGAACTATCACAGAAAAATAAAAAATCAGATGCTTTCCTTAATATGCAAAAACTAGGAAGAAATGGGTAATAGGAGGAAATCTAGTGGAAGAAAGGGCCCTATGGAGAAGCAATTAAGGTGACCAATCAGAGGGGATGGGATGGGGGAAGATGGAATCTCTTTAAAACACATGATGTACATAAACAAATATATCAAAGTTAATCATTAAATCAAGCATGGGATTGAGGGATGGGGAGGGTGTGGGATGGGGATTGGATAAAGGCTAATTGGACGATGTGTACTTGGATATCCTCACAAGTCTTGTATTCTATTGTGATATTTGACTACAATGCACTAATAAAAATATATTTAAAATAGAACTATCTTAATCCTAAGAGCCATGCCTCAATGACCTGAAAACTTTGCAGTAAGACCTCTTAAATGTTCCACTACCCACCAAGATCACCATACCAAGGACCAAGCTTCTCATACATTAATGCTTTGGAACACACTCAACCACATCCAAGCCATAGCAGAATCATTTACAGAAGCTCAGCTTTATTCTCTTGAGCTATTTTAGTGATTCCATAAGTTTCTTAGTACTTTGTAATAAATCCCTTTCTGCTACAGACTAGGTAGAGAGTGTTCTGTATTCTCTACTCTGTAATCTGCACTGTGTACATAGAACCATAATGGATATTGGATATTTTGGTTATATATTGCCAAATTGCCCTCCAGAAAAGGAGTCTGTTGTATCAGTATTTTCATTAATCACCTGAGTATGGTAATTTCTGCTTCCTTAAATTTATGCCAGTGATTAGCATTGTAATTTTTATACATTATAATTTTTTGGCACTATGGTTAGAATCCAGAGGCATTTTACCTCTAGCCTTTTTAAATATTTTTTTGTTATTTTGTAACAGAGTCTTGCTAGGTTACCAAGATTCACCAAGTAGTTGAGGCTGGCTGCAAACCTGTGATCCTCCTGTCTCACCCTCCCAAGTACTAGGATTACAGATGGACAACACCATGCCCAGCTATACATTGTAATTTTAACAAAAATTCTTAAATTTATAAGTTGGAAATGATATGCGTAGATACTTTGTTCCCAATTTCTTTTTGTTTACCAGTAAAATTAAACTCACTGTATGTATTTTTCAAAGTCCTTTTTCTGCCCAACTCCTTTGTCTATTTTCTACTGGAAAAGCAGGCAGAATTTTTTTTTAAATTAAAGATATAATTAGGCACAAAACACAAGTAATAACTGAATCATTCTCAAGTAGTTATCTGTCCCTACACTCCTACCCCATGTTGTTTCAAAAATAAATCCTGAATGACACTGAAAGGATCCTTTTGGATTTTTGAAAAGTCAAGGAAAGAAAGTCAAAAAAAGAAGAAAGTGGCATTCTTGTGAAAAGATACATCCATGTGAACGCTGAATTTAACACAGATATCAAGACAAGATAAATCCCATCACAAGCAAATTATCTTAACCCTTTCTCACTCAAATATACACTAATGGCATAAGCAACTGTAATTTTCACTGTCCCCTTGGTTGGTGTCCCTTGGTTGGTAAAGTGAAGGTGCCCCAGATTCCAAGGGTGACTTGAACTCCAGCACATCCCTCATTGTTGCTCAACCTCAGGATGATGAATTCCTCTAGGTTTCAGCTTCCTCATGTATGAAGAAGTGGTCATCAGATAATTTTTGAATGAACAGATATATCATGCATAAATTTCCAGATCATAATAAATGTTCAGTGAATAGTAATTGTGTGCCCTTAGTTTTTCCTTTTTCAATCATAGCTTTTCTCTATTTCAAATTGTCATCAATATCTTAATCATCTCTCTTTTTAAAAAAATTATCTCCCTCATTTTTAAATATCCTTCATTTAAAAGAAGTACTGACCTGTCATCTATTCAGGAAATAATTAGCAAATTAGCTATTCTATGGGATCATTATATTGACATTTTATGTCATCGCTATGTTATTCATATCACATTGCTTTTAAGATATTGATTCAAGATTCTAATGATTCTAATTCCCTCACATGACAGAATGACCCTTCAATGCTAAACACATGTAATCAGTGTGTCTTAATTAAAATTCCCATTGAGCCCAGACAATCTGCATTCTTACAAACATTAAGACAATAGCTGCCTCTTGCCACATTAACTTCAGGTGGCATATCTATACAAAACTAAATCTTGACACAGTGAAGACAATTTTGTTAAAGTAAATATCAGTCAGAGTACAAGGGAATAACATAGTCTTAAATTGTTTCTTTAGCTCTGTAAGCCAAGCACAGTGGCATTTGCCTGTAATCCTAGTATGTGGGAGGCCAAGACAGGAGGATTGCAGGTCCTGAGACAGTACAAGGAAACTTAGCAAGACCCCATTAGAAATAAAAAATAAAAATAACTAGGGGTATGGCTCAGGGGTATAGCACTCCTGGGTTAAGTGTCCAGTACTATCAATCAACCAATCAATTAATCAATCAATCAATAAAATTGTTATCTACATAGAAAACTTTAAAAATATCTGCAATCAATATATAAGAAGCAAAGAGTTTAGAGAAGGGGCCAGTTATCAGGGAAATATTAATAAAAATAAATGATAACAATTTTGACCTGGAAAAGACCTTAAAAATGGGAATTTTTGTGTCCATAGGTATGTAAGCAAATGGACAAACTCATGCACTGTGGCTGAGAAGGCTCTTGCTATAATTATTTTGTGTATGGGGGGAAAAGGTAACTTGACAACATACATTGAGTCTCTTTCCATCAACACTCTCACTACTGTAATCCAAAACAACTGACCACCACAACTAAAAGTAAGGCAGTTTATTTGCTCACAGTTCTGGAGATTTCAGAGATTTGGTTCATATCAGGCCAGGAAGCAGAGAGAGAGAATTTGTAATTTCTCTGCTCTCACATAATGGAGGCTGGAAGCAAGAGAGAGAGAGAGAGAGCAAAGGGAAATGGAGTCATATATAATCCCAAGGCCGACTGGGAGGATCACCTGCTCTGCAACAAAGTACCTCTCCCAACATGGCTGCCTCATCTCCACAAGGTCCAGTGGGATATTTTAAGTGCAAACCATAACAGAGACTTAAACCAAGAGGCTTTTACTTAAGAATTCCATTTCTAGAAACCTGAATTAGGAACACAAGCAAAGATACGCACAAATAATTTGTTCAAGGATGAAATCATAATAATACTTATAACAAAAAAGGTTTAAAATATGACCCAAAACATGGTAACAATGTGGCAGACACTGTTGGGTGATGATCGAACAGCCATTCTCTCCTTCACATGTCCTTCATGTGAATCGAGCCTTATTTTACCTCATGTATGTGGCAGGCACAGACTTCAGTGCCAAGGCCAGAAATTTTTAAGCCTGTCAAAACACTTCTATCTTCACTGTGTGATTCAAATGAGCATATGACATTTTTCTGCCCAATGAAATGTGAAATCAAGTCAGCCCCTGACAGTTTCCCTTGCTCTTATAAAGGTTATTAATCAGGACCTTTGGTTTTCTTGATGAATTTGCATGCAATACCTGGAAAGGTGCATTGTTTTGGGATTGTATGGGCATCCTGCCCAATGCAAGCTGTCCATATACTGAGAGAGGGAAGAACAGGGCCCCAAAGGCTGAAACAAGTTCACCTCAAGACCTCTTGGTGTGTGAGACAAAAAGAATCATTATTAAGTTCATTTTGTAATGGCTTTTCCATCACCTAGAATTGTAGAAAGCTAACTAAATAGTTACATTACTTATAATGCAATCATTAAAAGCTATGCTTCCCTTAAAACCCTTAGAGCAAAAAATTACTTAATAACTTTTACCATTAATATGACCAATAATATCTAAAATTAAAACTTCATTCTATGTTGTTAAAAGCAATAAAATCCTATTACTAAAGAATATTAAGTAACTTTTACAACAATTCCTTGATATTGTTATCCTCTACATGTATAGGTGAGGAAATGAAATTGAATGAAGATATATGATCCATTTGGTTCAGTATTTTAAAAAGATGCAGAGTCAGGATTTGAACTTTGCAGTTTGGCCCAAGTCCCCACTGATGATCTCTAGGCATCCTGCTTCTCACTACATATTCTATGCGCCTCTAAAAGGAGGTGGTGAGCGGCAGGCACCATTTTGCCTTGCAGCACCAGGCTCCAGAGAGGAAGGGAACTCATAACGGAGCCCAGAAACCAGAGAGGAGATACGCCAGCCTCACGCCCGAGAACGTGGCAGCAGCGCCTTACTGCCGGCGGGAGCAGCGAGTTCACCGGATGGCACCAGACCAACACACTCAACAGCCCACCAAGCTCCAGAGAGGAGCGGCAGACAGCGAGCCGAGGTGAGCCGCTGAGGAACAGCCGGGCGGGATTCGGAAGGTTTCTCTGTGCAGGGAACAGCTAAAGCTCCCAGGGGCTGGGCTCAGCGCACACTGCAGGAACTCAGAGTAGAGTTCAAAAACAGAGAAGAAATATGCCAGCCTCATGGCCGAGGGCGCAGCAGCGGCACCATATTACTACCAGCGGCAGCAGCAGCAAAATCACCGAGTCCACGACAGCTCCATCTGCGCACTCAACAGTGAGTCAAATTGCGGCCCCTAGAGGAGAAATCCCAGTACTGTACGCCCAGTGACTTGACCCAGTGGGGGAGTGGTGGTGGCAGAGATATTACACCATAGGAGAACGCCCAACCTGGCACCTCTCATGGTCTAAAGCAGCCTCGATTGACTCCCTGGGTCTGAGACTCTGCGATACAACCCAGTAAAGGAGTAGTGGGGACTGAGATACCACAGACTCGAGATCCATAGCAACTTAAGTGAAGTCGTAGTGACCTAGGGAAGAACCCAGAGAAGGCACAAACTTCCGAAATCATGGGAAAGAGGAATAACAATGGAGCAATGAATGCCCACAACCCCACAACATCAGAACCCGATAAAACAGAAATTCAGAGATTTCTAGAAGATCAAGTCAGGAAAATAACTGTAGAAATAATAGAGGTGTTTCGAAAAGAACTCAGAGAGAGCCAAAGAGAGATAAAGGATACAATTAGTGAAGTAAAGGCCTCAATTCAAAGTACAACTGATTAGACCACATGGAGAATAGAATCTCGCTCCTAGAAGATGATCATTCAAAAAATGAACGCATACTTTCTAATTTAGAAAAAAAAATTCAACAGCAGGAATCTGACATTGAAGAAATATGGGCCCATTTTAAGAGAGCTAACCTAAGAATAATTGGAATAGAGGAGAGAAAAGAAGGTGAAACCAAAGAGATTAACAATCTTTTCAAGGAAACAATAGCAGAAAATTTTCCAAACATAGAGCAAGAGGTTGATACACAGGTCCAGGAAACTTATAGAACCCCTGTTAGAGAGGATCAGAGAAGAGGATCCCCACCCCACATCATTGTCAAAATGACTAATGTGGAAGCCAAGCAGAGAATCTTAAAGGCAACAAAAACAAAGGGCCAAGTGACATTCAGAGGCAAACCAATTAGAATCACTCCAGACTTCCCAAACCAAGTCATGAGAGCCAGAAGAGCTTGGAGTAACATATTCCAAACTCTGAAAGAAAACAACTTCCAGCCAAAAATTTCCTACCCAGCAAAACTTTCTATCAAATTAGATGGAGAAATAAGAAGCTTCCACGACAAACAGAAACTGAAGGAATTTATGTCTTCAAAACCAGCGCTAGAGAAAATACTCAAAGAGATTAACTACAAAGAAGAAATAGGTAATACACACCAGAACCAGAGAAATAAGATTTTCCATCCAACAGACAACTAAGATTGGTTATCTGTGGAGATTCATTATTTATGTTAGTCTTTTACCTATCTCTAAATTGTATTGTTTGCTTTTATTGTTGCTATTTTTAGGATTTTTAGCTGGAATATTAATATACCTTCAGATATAGCATTTGGAAATATTTTATCCCATTCTATCAGTAACTTTTAACTCTGTTTACATTGTCTTTGGATATACAATATGTTTTTTATTTTTTAGGGAGTTTGTATACTCTTCTGTTGCCTGTGCCATTGAAATCATATCCAAGAAATCACTGCCAATTTCAATGTTGTGAGGTTTTATGACCCAGATTTTCTTCTAAAAGTTTATAGTCTTGAGATTTATATTTAGGTCTTTTATCTATTTTGGGTTAATATTTGTATATGGGATTAGGTAAGGGTCCAATTTTATTCTTTTTCATGTAATTATTATTTTTCAACAACATTTTGTTAAAAGATTAGTATTTTCTCCACCAAATGTTCGTGGAAACCTTGTCAAAAATAACTTGACAATATATGGAAGAATTTATCTCTAAGCTTTTATTTAACTCCAATAGTTTATATATCTGCCTTTAGAACAGTACTACACTGTTTCAATTATTGTAGCTTTATATGGTTTGAAATCAGAAAATATACATCTTCTAGCTTTGTTCTTCTTCAAGATTGTTTTGGGTATCTAGAGTCCATATTCCATATCAGGATAGATTTTTTTCTGAAAAATAAATAAATAAATGTATGATAGCTTCACCTAAAAAAAAAAAGAAAAGAAAAGAATATTCTCTGGTAAGAAAGAAAGCAAAAAGAAATATTGAACTATTATCTTTTAGTCATCAAAAGCTTGGTATCAGACAAATGAAACTGTTTTGTGAGATTATCATCATTAATATTGGATATATTGCTATAAAACTAGATGTCAACCACTAAGCCAAGCATGGGAAGGAGGGATGGGGAGGGGACGGGGTGGGGATCAGGTAGGGGCTAACTGAGCAATGTGTGCATGTATGTCTACAAAAGTATTTTCTTTGTACCATTATGATGTATGAATACATTGCACCAATAAAAAATAAAAATTAAAAAATAAATAAATAAATAAATAAATAAAAAAAAGGAGGTGGTATTGTACCAGTCAGTCTGTGTTTTATCAGTATAACATATGTGCGTGGAGCAAAGAGGTTAATAATGACAGTAACATTTGAGAAATGCTCTTCTCTATGCATTGTTATTATAGGTAATATTTGATTCTTCGAGCTTTCTTATTTTTCTAAATGTTCTATAATAAACAAATATAACTGTTATATTATGTAACAAGTGTCAGAATAAAGGTTACAAGAAGAAAAATGTGTCAAATGAAAGGTTCATACTTAAAAGAAAAGGCATTTTAAATAAAGCTAACCTTTTATTACAGTGAATATGAGGTTCTTAAAACTATTACGCAAAACATAATTCAACTAAAACTAAAATTGTCAAAAATTTACTTAAAACTTAAAACACTATGTCATATCTAGAAATCGAAAAGGTGGTAAAATAAATTATAAATTGCCATATACCAAATGCATATTTTTTATCATAACTCTTGCTGGATTGTCTTGTCTTTGGGAAAAAAAAATGATGCCCTTATTTCTAAAAAAAAGCAAACAATTTGAGAGAGTTTGGGGGAATAATATTCACCACTTGAATTCCTGTGACATCCATTGCATTACTCAGCCTTTGTTATCATAAAATACCTGAGAAGATCAACTAAGTGAGAGAAGATTTACTTTGGCTCAGTTTCAGAGGCTTCAGTCCATAGTTGCTTAGCCCCTTTGCTGGGCATATCATTACAGAGTGTGTAATGGAGCAAAGCTGCTCACCTCGGGGTGACCAGGAGACAGAGGCAGAGGATGGAGGGGACAATATGTACCTTTCAAATACACAACCCAAGTGACCTTCTTCATTCCACCAGGCCCTGTCTCCTAGAGTTCAACCACCTCAATAGAGCCATCAGCTGGAGACCAACCTTTCAATACATGAGTCTTTGGGACCCATTTCCGATCCAAACAATAATGAATATGTTTTTCAAATAAGATGTCTACTTTAAAATGCTTAACCTACAAAAGCAATTCTAACTCCATCATATAAATGGTGCTTGCTATGTGTCAAACACTATTCCAAAGCTTTCCATCTACTAATTTTTATGGCAGTCAACAATGCTATCAAAGAGGTGCTATCATTGCCTCATTTAACCCATTTGCCTTTGCCTCAAGAATACACATAATGGCAAAGGGTTGGTGCTAAGGATGAAGTATTTACCCCAACATCTCATGGGTTATGATCCTAAAGGACTTTTACAACTGGATAAATGAAAAGACACTGACAAAGAAAGTCTTTTTTTTTTCTTTTTTCAGTAATGTTACTGCACTGTCTTGTGCAGAAACCTGAACTGGAAATGTTTTTGTTGATAAGGCCTCTTTTGGTTATACCTTATCTCAAACAAATTATGGCTTGTGAGAAATTCTTACGCTTGCTTCGGTGCCTGTGTTTTGTCAACAATTCTTTCATATCCACTGGTTAATCATAGATCTAGATTTCATTTCAGAAGATCAAACCTGTTGTTTGACTTTCTTATAAACAAGTTTTTAACTGTATATATCCCAAACAGAAATAGTAAAGTCAATGAATCACAGTAAGATTTGCTTTAGCTTTAAAGAGTATGTTTATATTAAACAAATTAATGTAGCAGTGAGCTATGTTTTTATTCTAAATGCAAAAGGGGATAATAAGTGAGGAAACTGAGATGTAGGAAGGTTAAATAATTTGATAAGCATCATTTAACTCATAAACAGAAAGACCCATTTCTAAATCTAGGCAGTCTGGATATAGAGTCCCTAGTTACCACTGTTGTATATTATTTCTTTTTTACTAACTTATTTTAATTTATTGGACTTTAATTTCAAAACTCAAATCACTTGCCTTCATAATCATCTAGGTACATTGGCAACCTGTAAATAGTCTTTTCATTTTTAAGGGTATTGTGCAAAATAAAAAACTAAAAAGACAAGTTTTGGAAGAAATCTGTAACTTCAGATGTTTATTATGTGCTGACTATTAAAGGGTCAAGTTAGCTCCCAAAAATTCAGTGTCCTTGTAACAGTAAATGGCCACCAAAAAAGTAAATTTTTACTTATAAGCCTTATGTAAACTCTATTTTTAAAAATCAGACCTTTATTACTCATGTTCATCAGTTCTTTTAGAAATCAGTTTATTTCAGAGATTAGCCACAGTTGGGCCAGAAGAATGAATGTAGAGAGATACAGAGAGCTATAGAGATATAAAGATAGATAGAACTAGACATATATACAATATTTTCTGCACCCTAGAATAAGGACTTATAAAAAAATGTGCAGATCCCTGTAAATTTGAATGCTTTCTGCACCCTAGATTCACCTCTCGGCTCTTTAACTGGAGCTGTAAATTTAGTTGTCTTTGTTCAGTTGGTTTTTTGGTTCAGCACACACAGACTAACCATGCCAAGCCTGTGGAAGGTTCTTTCCCACCCCTTTGAGAGCTGCAGGACTGATTCCGTATGCTCCAAGCCAGAGGTAATGTCTTTTCAAGAGCTTTATTCCCTGAGTCAGTCAACCATCCTTGGAGCCTTTGATTTCCTGGCTGCTGTTAGTCCATGGACCTCACAGACATATGCAGACACGAGGCAGTGAATGCAGGCTCCAGCAATGGAGGCCAGCTCTATCTGCAGCCAGACAAGGGCCCAGACCTCTCCTCTACACAGGGCGTGCTTCTTGAGTACGAGACAATCCAAAGGCAGAACTGACTATAAAGGTCAGAATATCCATGATTCCGTTAAAAACTGCAAATAAAACATTTTTATAACTTTTTCCTAATGTTGCAAGCAAGCGATTGTCCCATGGTACAAATATTTTCCAGTCTCTAATAAATGTAACCTTTTTTCTTGTTCTTTGCTCAAGGGAACAAGACGCTTGGGCACATACAGCCACTTCAAAGAATTACTTCTGTCCTTTTTTTTTAAAAAAACTAGCTTCAGAGTGTTAAGTTGTTCAATTTAAACTATAATTACAGGATATGGGGTGACCTTACTGTGCTACTTTCCCCAAATTTATTTATTGTCCAAAAGGCACATTAAATACATATGCATTAATTATCTTTTGGAAATATAGAGAGTCCAAAAATAAGTTTTGACCCTTTTTATTCTTTATGTCTTTAAATGATGTACTTTTTTAACAAAATGTCCTAGAACATTATAACCCTTCAAAAACTTTATTTAAGCTGCTCCATTTTATATACAGTAGCTGCATCTTACTTGAGGTTCCACTTGCTGAGTTTTAGTTACCCATGTGCTGCAGTTTGGAGTCCTCCAAAAGCCCATGAGTTGAAGGCTTGATCATCAGCCTGTGGTGCTATTGTGCCATGGTGGGACCTCTACAAGGTAGGTCTGGTGAAAGAAAGTGAGACCTTGAGGTCTTGCCCTGGACACGGGTATTTGAAACCCTGATCCCCATTCCCTTTCTCTTCTTGCTTCCCAGTTGCCATGAGGTGAGCAGCTCTATTTCCATGCGCTCCGCCATGATGTGCTGGCCCCCACAGGCTCAAAGCAAAAGGGCCAAGTGACCATGGACTGAAACCTCAGGAACCAATGAGCTAAAATAAATCTTTTCTCCTTACAAGTTATTTATTCCTGGTATCTTTTTTATAGTGATGGAGAGCTGACTAACATACCATGGTCAGCCTTTGTCTAGAAATACTAACTGGGAAAACTCTAGAAATAAACAATTCATAAGCTAAAACTTTTCTTACAAGTTTAAACGTATTTTAAAAGTTAAAAGTCATGTGCCATTCATTTACTATTATTTAAACATAAAAATTGTACATATTTATGGGTACCATGTAATGTTTCTATACAGGTAAACGTGTGTAAAGTTCAAATTAAGGTAAATATCTATATCCTCAAACATCTATCATCTTTTGATGATGAAAACATTTGAAGTCCTTCTAGTTTTTGAAATATACAGTACATTGCTGTTATCTGTTGTCACCTTAAATTATGTACCATTCTGAGTAACATGATGAAATCTCATACTTCTCCACTCTATCCTGCCCAGAATGTGACTCATGTCTTTGTCCAGTGTGTCCACGGTATATACGCTACCATCCAACTAGTCACTTATCAGCTGTGTTGGTTGTTCTACTGTCATGACCCTGCAGTGCTTGTATTTGGGTAGCTCAGGTACAGCATCCTGATGCAACTTCACCATGCCTACCTCTTCGTCTCACTTCATGTCCCCTCATACCATCACAAGGAGAAGGACAAGTATAGTACAATAAGGTATTTTGAGAGAGATAAAGAAACCACTTTCACATAACTTTTATTGTTCTAATTGTTTTACATTATTTATTATTGTTAATCTATTCTTGTGGTGAATTTATAAATTAAACTTTATATATTATGTTACCAGATTTTATATGTTTATAAATTTAAATTTATAAATTAAACTTTATATATTATGTTACCAGATTTTATATATTTATAAATTTAAATTTATAAATTAAACTTTATATATTATGTTACCAGTTTTACTCTAGAATTTAAAATCTTTAGTCCAGACTAGTTCAGTTCAACAAGTAACAAATGTCCATGAGGTACCAAAATTGAGAAGGGAAAATAGTACAGAATACTAAGGAAATATATGCCAGATTGGCTGCCTTCATGAACTCACAGCTTCATTGTGAAGGCATAGATAACTGTGTGAAACAAAAGGATAATGAAATTCAAGCTTAAAATAAGAGCACCAAACTGGGTGTGGTGGCACACATTTGCAATCTCAGTACGTGGGGGGCTGAAACAGGAGGATCACAGGTTCAAAGCAAGCCTCAGCCACTTAGAAAAACATTGTTTAGAAATAATAAAAAATAAGCCAGGCATGGTGGCACACACTTGTAATCCCAGTATTTGGGAGGCTGAGACAGGAGGATCACAGTTCGTGGACAGCTTCAGCTACTTAGTGAGGCCCTTTGCAACTCAATGACCTTGTTTCAAAATAAAAAAATAAAAATAGAAAATAGGGCTCAGGGGTATCGCTTGGATGTAGAATACCACTGGGTTCCATCCCCAATATTGCAAAAAAAATAAAAAATAAAAAATAAAATTGGGCAGAGAGTGTAGCTCAGAAATAGAAGACTCTTGGGGTTCAACCTCCAGTACCAAAAAAAAAAAAAAAACCCACTATTCTGACTACATCTATATGTAATTTTTTCTTTCTTTCTTTCTTTCTTTTATTTATTTTTTGGTGGCACTGGGGGTAGAACCAAGAGGCTTTCTACCTCCGGACTATACTCCCAGACCTATTTTATACTTTATTTGGAAACAGGGTCTCACTAAGTTGCTGAGAGCCTCACTAAGAAGCTGAGGCTGGCTTTGAACCTGTTCGATTCTCCTGTCTCAGCCTCCCAAGTGCAGGGATTACAAGTGCAGACCACCACGCCGGGCTTATATGTAAATATTTTAATCTGAATAACAAGCGGAGAACAGCCAATCTGTATAAGATAAATGTGCTAGAAAAGTCTGCCTCTGCCTGCATCTATGCTGTGTGGATGTTTATATGTGAGAGAGGAGCAGTGTGAACCATCTTTCTCTAATAGGAGAGGCTTCAGAACTGGACTCCTGGTAGAACTTCCTATCCCAGTGAAAATGCCTAGATCTGCACCACACTTTTCCGCAAGGGTAGACACTCACCCTCTGTAGCTCTTGAGCACTTGAAATGTGGCTATTATAACTAAGTAACTGGATCTTAGGTTTGAATTTATTTACTAGCCACATTTGGCTGGTAGATACTAAACTGGACAGTGCAACTGTACAAGATGTGCTAAGTACCAACAAGCAAGAAATCTTATGGCTGCGCTAGTGCTAAAAAGTCAACAGTACTGGAAGATGCCCTGCTTGTGAGAAGGGTACAGCCCTAGAATGTCTCATTAGAAAATGATCTCAAACTTACTCTATCACTTACTTACACAGTGTATCCTTCCATTAATACTCCTCTCTTTCTAAACTAAAATGACAAATGTGGGTTTTCCCCTTCTTTTGTAGAGGGTGGTAAAGCAAATTAGCTAATTAAAAATTTTCCAAAAGATACTAATGGTTTTGTAGGTTTTGACAGATGAATATTAAACTATTCTTTATATATAAAGCACAGGAAATTAAAATATAAAGTGTGATTACAATCACTTTACACTCGGGAAAATGTTTTCTTCAGAAACATAACTATACTGAACATTCCTGTCATAAAATATAGACATTTTGAAATAAAAGGATTTAATTTAACATTACAGATAATACTTAGCTAAAGCCTGGGGCCTTTATGGCAAATCAATAGCGAATATATTGCTTCCTACTTGGGGACTTTGAAGTAATCAAAGGAATGTTTGCTACATGTATTCGTGTTCAAAGAAGCATTGTAGGTGAAGTAGAAGAACTTGGCTCTTAAAACCGAGGAAGAAAGACCAAATGATGTGAATGTCTGGGCTCACTTTGCAAATGCTTTCCTAAGAGCCTATTCTAATGAGCCGGGCAAAGATGTCTGCGGTGTCCTCCATTCCTACATGTGTGTAAGACAGTGCTGATGAGTTGTGCCACTTTTTCCTGTTGATTGTTGCAACCAAGGCCCTGCTAACAGTCTACTGGGACTGGCACTTGAGCTGAAACCTATTTTCCAACTCCTATGCTGCCATGCACACCTCGGTCTTTCTGATGTGTGACATAAAAGTAGTGAGTAGGTAGCAAGATCTCATTAGGTATTAAATTGTGGGTGAAAGACTCCCAAGAGAATCTGGGTACACCGTATGAAAAAACTTAGATTGTTAATTGTTGTTTTCTACAAATTGTTTCTTAAGCGGGCACCCCATCTAAGCTTCAGAAACAGCAGGAATTCTTAGTTGAATCAAGCAATTTCCAGCCAATGGGGGGGGGTCTGTAAAGTGAGGATTTTAGAATCAGTAAGACTGAAATTCTTTCTTCTTAAATCTCTGGTCCCTATAAGCTTGAAGAACTTTAGCACAGTGATACTCAAACAATTTACAGTAAGAATCATAATTGAAATTTGCTACATACAAGGATAACTAAAACTCAATCACTTCACACTCGCCTGAGGATACTTGGGTGTAAATAGATTTCTTGGAAGCAACCACTGACTGTGGCTAAATTACATCTTACCACATAAACTCATTGGCTTCTTCATTACTCTGCTGATGTCCACATGCCACTGAAATGACACTGATACCCTTTTTTAAATTTTAAGTGCCACAGTGAAAAAAAAGAGGTTATTTTATCTACACATTTTGAGAGTTAACTTGATTTTTGTTTTGTTTTGTTTTGTTTTTGAAATACTGGGGATTGAACCCGAGGGCATTTTACTTCTGAAATAAACCCCCAGCCCTATATTACTTTTTTTTTTTTTTCAGTACTGAGGGTGGAACCCAGGGTCATTCTACATCTGTGCTATACTTCCAGCCCTATTTTTTATTCGTTATTTTGAAACAGGGTCTCACTGAGTTGCAAAGGACCTCGCTAAGTAGCTGAGGCTGTCCACTAGCCGCGATTCTTCTGTCTCAGCCTCCCAAATGCTGGGATTACAAACGTGCGCCACCTCACCCGGTTCTACTTTTTATTTTGAAACGAAGTCTCATTAAGTTGCTGAGGCTGGCTTCTAACCCAGCTTTTTAAAGTACCACATACACGCAAACACACATACAACATGTATTTTTTTAAGTCTGTCTCTGCTCTAAATTGGCAATGTCTGATAGTTGTTCTAAATAGTTCTATCTGGAAGCAAGTACTGGAGTAAGATTTTTTTGATCAGTGTTCTCAGCAGACTTCACAAAAACATGAGGCCCCTCCAGAAAACACTGCAGAAATAAAATGTCTAAGTAAAGAATCCTTTCATAGGTAGAAGTATCCACAGAGGAAGCTATATTAGGAAACTGGAATATGAGAAAATATATATGAGGAAAAAGGAAACTGTCCTCATTTGGTGTGAGGTAATTTACAGTTTTACAGCAATTTAAGCATAACTTCAATGGCTGATTTGTCTTAAAATAAGGAGTAGTTTTATCTAAAGTTGAATGCATTAAAAATAAAGTAATACTTTTCTTTTGGAATTTATCCCATGACTAGTATTCCCTTGTATGTCAGGTGTACCTTGAAGTCATTTCTGATCATCATTGCTAAGAACTTTATTCTTTTTCTGGCCAATTTGGTTCTGATATTGTACAGAGGTATACTAGCAAAGCAAAATGGAAGAATTGGAGGCGATTAATTACATCATTAAAGCCAAATATTCCAGGTGATTCAGGTCAGTGAGGATACCAGTTGTCAATTATTCAGATTCTTATCTCAGTTCATCATTTCAATAGAGAGACCCTGTTCTTTAATTATCCTTAATTAATATGAGTGCTAGATCTATTAGTTATGACTTTCTAATTTGCTTCCATATGTTATATATCATTCTAACTATTCAGGTTTCAGTTTTTAAAAAGCCAAACTCTTGAATACTCACCATCCTAACTTCACATAATTGGACAATAAGTAACTTTATGTCAATGAGTCGCATGTGTATCACTTGATTCTTATGCATAATAAAGCAGAATTTTTTAAAAAAGGACTAAACCAGCATAATACTCAGAAGTCAAGTTCTTGTCACACAACCATCAACAAGTCCCATTCGAAACAACTTTTTCTTTCTTGTTATAACACAAAAGTCCCCTCAGAATACAGCTCTGATCTGCCCCTAGGCCTGATATCTTGTCAACTTCCTATCCTCAGGAATTTCTATATCCTAAACAATTCATGCTAATGTTTAGCTGGTTTGGCAAGTGTTATCCTTTCAGCTTGGAATATTCTACCCGCCTTAGCTTGATGCCTTTTTCTACCCCTTTAGCACTTAGCCCATATAGCTGCAACCTGCTGAAACATACTACTGTTTAATTCCCCGTTCTCTACTTCATTGTGATCACATTAAAGGGTTCCAACTTATAATAAACTTTGAGGCTTTGATGAAAAAAAAATTTTTTTTGGTACTGGGGATTGAACCCGGGGACATTCTCCCTCTATGGTCTCAGCTTTTTTCATTTTTTTATTTTAAATCAGAGTCTCGCTAAGTTGCTGAGGCTGTCCTTGAACCTGCATGCCTCTTCTCTTAGCCTTCCAAATACTGAGTGCCATCACACCCAGCATACAGAAACATTTGAAGAGGAAGCCTAGCATGAAGGGTTATGTTCCAAGGATTGTGGAACATAATTCTTTTGAAGGATAGTCAGAAATGAGCCTATTTGGCACATTCGGATTCTCTGATTTGACTAATATAGAATGCTGAATCCCTGGTCTTGCAGAAAAGATATTTACCCAACTTTCTGGTTGGCAGCCTAAATCTTCCATGTGCAGGCACAGTAAAGTGAAAAGTGACATTAAGAAAACCATGTCTGTTTGGAAGAGTGTTATTTAAGCAAAGCAGGAGAAAATATGAGACTGTAAAAAAAAAAAAAATGAAATTTTGACCCCTAACTAGTCTAATGTAGCAGTGTTTCTCGGTGTTGGAGTCTAGAACTAACTAGATCAGCTGAGGCAGAATTTCTCTCCTTCCTCAGTTCCTTGGAAGGCAATAGAATCCTAGAGCTTTTTTTGCTAGGATTCCTCTCCATTTGAATCCTGCTAGGAATCTTTATACATTCTATTATTTTTCTTCATTTTTGTGGAATTTATTTTAAGAGGTAGGATTGAGGAGAAAATATAATTCAGTAATCACATTTTTGTGATTTTATTGTGGTATGAATTATATATATGTATGACTCAGATAATTATTTTCTATGGCACCAATAAATGTAGAGTGTATCAGAAGGTACTTCAAATGTAGGTAAATGTCACTCTAAATAAATTTAAGAAATTAAAGGATATTGGCATGAATTAATTTAAAATAAATTATATATAATTTTTTGTCTGCTACTTGGAAATAAGGAGTACATGTAATTATTCAGGACACTCCTAGAAGTAAATTATGACTCACTTAACTATCGTTTCATTGATGTTAATTTGTGAATTATAAAAGTATAAAGATTACATGAAAAGCCTAGGTGCTAGTCTAATTAACATATTGCTTCCTCTCTATATTTGTGGTCTAATACTCATTCATTACTTTCTCTTTTCATTCTTGTTAGTAAGACAAGTTCTAAATTTCTAAGTGGTGCATGAGCTATTACATAATTGTTCTTTTATGGCCTGCAGAGACACTGCCCTCTGGTACATTCCTTTGTGAAGTAATTTGGGTTACCTTGGATATGAAAAGCAGTTCAATCAAAGCACATTTCACTCTGCAGCCAAGACCCAATAAAGCAATGAGTCCTGGGATGGTCTGTATAACAAATTAAACTTCAGGGATCCTTCATGAGCTATTGAAGGCCTCTAGTCAGCTATATTGTTTGGGGTAAGATTAGCTAAAAGTGATTGGAAAAAAAGGTTCAATATGGCTTAGAAAACATTGCATGTATGTTTTGAGGTTTCTGATGTGACAAAACTTAGCATTTTGTTGTTTTTTTCAGGTGTCTTTTAAACCCCTACACTTAGTATCTTAACACTGAAATGCTCTGTTATTTTTGCATTGTTCTGTGAATTGATTAGATAGCTCTTCTGCTGATCTTAGCTGGGCTCACTTGGCAGTGACAACCAGATAGCAGCTAGTCTGGGCGGGAAACTGTAAAGTGGCTTCAATCTCACATCTACCAGTTAGTGTTGCCTGCTGGCTGGGAAGACCTGAAATACCCCTTTACCATGGTAATTTTCATTGCAAGGTTCTATACAGCATGCTGGTCTTGGAATCCCAAGGAGGTACAGGTGGAAATTTCAAAGTATCTTGAGTTCTGGAACTTATGCGACTGTCACTTTTGCTAAATTCTGTTGGACAAAGCACGTCACAAGGCCAGCCAGATTCAACAGAGTGAAAAAATAAACTCTATCTCTTGGCAGTAGGAGCAGCAGCAACACAGAGGGTCATAGATGCAGAGTGGCCCGATTCATCAGAGGCCATTATTCCAACAAACCGTTATAACAGAAAATGTTACAAAGGGAATCAATCTTTATTATGTTTGGTAAGAATTGTGCCCACCCTCTCCCTCCAAAGAAGAATGTTAGTTTTGATTTCCAAAAGAACCACTGGGTAAAAGACACTAAATTTGATGTGCATGTTTTTGCCTGCCATCTTCTGATATTCATATTTAAATCGCGTTATTTAGAATTGTTCCCAAAGAACTAGAGTGATATCATCTACACTGGGGCGAACAAGTGGTCCTTTACCACAAGAATTACCCAAGTCTAAATCACTGGTTAAGAAGACTCAGGTGACACTGATCCTGAATTATGATAGGAGACATGATCAGTGTATATCTCAAGAGAAATCTTTACATAAAGAATCAACTGCAGGTGGAGGAAGCCGATTTGCAAAATTCAAAGTTTTAATGATTTCCTCCATATATAGATATAACTATCAGAGAATGGATTTTAATAAATTGTGCTAGTGAGGTCCTCTGCAACTTAGTGACACCTTGTTTCAAGATAAAGAATAAAAAATAGGGGAGGGCTGGAGTGTAGCTCAGAGGTAGAATGCCCCTGGGTTCCATCCCCAGTACTACTAAATAAATTAATTAATAAATAGTGCAAGCTAGTCTACTGAGAAAGCTTAAAATGATGAATAAGGGTTGCACTTTTTGTGCTCACCTCTTGTGATGTCAACAATGACAAGTACCATGACAGGACAGTATTTAAAAAGAACAAAATGACCAAATTTCTGCAAAAAAAAAAAAAAAAACTTCCAGAAATAACCAAACTTCACCTAAGTGAAAAATAACTGATCAGACTTCTGAACAAACCATGTATAGACCAGATCTTAGAGAAGGTCACTTAAGTAAGATAAAATCATATCTACAGTCTTCTAAATTATATAGCTTTACTAATATATAACACTTAGCATGCACTAATTACAAATTCTTTCAAAATAGACTAAAATATTAATACCTTCACTTAAGGCAGCAAATATAGTTGATAATTAAAGTCGACATTGACTTTTCAACTTCAAAAATGGAAGATAATTTTAGATAATCATGGGAAATTTCCATTTCCAACCTTTGTGAAATAAACGCAAATAGGTTACTGATGAAGAGCATTTTGATCGTATTCGATTTGCTTTTTATTTCTTTATGTCAAATATTGAATAATTATAAATGCCTAATCCCTAACTTGAATGAAAATTTTGCTTCTCAACCATTTAGTTATTCAATAAATCAATTTCTACTTTGTGCCACATGCACAACACTGTGTTTAAAAAACAGGATGATGTGCCAGGCACCGTGGTGCATGCTAGCTACTCAGGAAGGTTAGGCAGGAAGATGGCAAATTCAAGAACAGCCTGGGCAAGTAGGGAGACTCTGTCTCAAAATAAAAGATGAGATGAGCTGGGGATGTAGCCCAGTGGTAAAGAGCCCCAGGTTCAAAACCAAGTTAGAAAAAAGGAAAGAAAAGAATGAAAGATAAAAATAAATAAGAAAGAAAAAAGATGTAATTATGAACACCATCATGCCAGAATTTGGCACTGGGTCATTTATAGACACACTGTATTTGAATTTGCTTACTAAATTCAATTATTAATAGTAAAGTTCAATTGATAAATTTAACTGTGTTGGGTAGCTGAATAAATTCAGTTATTATTTTCCTTTTGTAATCCTGAACTTATAAGGATTTATTTTCTCACTCTTGTTATTCTGTATTTTTTCCCAAAAGTTGGATCTTAAAGGAAAGTTCAGACATGAAATCTGGTAAGAATCAATCAAGTTAGCAGCTCACTGTTCAGAACTCAAAGAGCAGCTTTGGTACTTTCAAATCATTTTCTGTGACTAAAAGCTTACGGTCAGCGCGCACACACACACACACACACACACACACACACACACACACACACACACCTGAGACCTCACAAGTTAGCCACTGTGAGCAGTGGTGAAGGCTGTGGTGGCAAACCACCCAAAACCCCTGTGTAAAGCCCTAGTAAGAATGTAGATATAGGGCTAGAAATAAACTCTGTGAGCAAAAAACTACATTTTTATCTCAGTGAGTTTAAATGCTCTATTATAAGGAAATTTTAACTTAATAATATGATTTCAACAAATGAATTAGCCAGTCAAAACCAAAATAAAGTTATATCATTTTAACAGGTACTTGATAGCTTTTTTAAAATTAAATAAAATAGTCTATAAAGCATGAATGCTATACAAAAATGAGTAGGGGAAAACAAACATTTAATTTGGTTTGGGGGATACTAAAAGATTCATATTATTAGCCAATAGAATTCAACAATGTATAAAGAGAATCATGAATAATAAATAAAGGAGATTAATTTCAGGCATATAAGCTTGGTTCAACATTTAAAAATCAATTAAAGTATCTATCACATCAATAAGTAAAAAAGAAAAATCACTTATGTCAATGGATGAAGAAAAAACATTTCAAAACTTCCACATCTATTTATGATTTAAAACATTCTTAGTGAACTAAGGATAGAAGGAATTTCCCAAGAAATAATGAATATAAAAAACCTACAGCAAACATCATACTTAATAGTGAGAAATGCAGTTTTCCCAGAAGATCAGGAACAAGGAAAGAAAGTTCTCTCTCGCCCATCCGTTATAACATAGTACCGAGTTACTAGCTAATGTGATAAGACAAAAACAGAAGGAAGAAAAAATTATGCAGATTGGGAAGAAAAATATTAAACTGTCGTTGTTCACAATGATAAGATGATCCATGTAGAATATTTTAAAGAATCAGCAAAAATATTCCTGGAACTAATAAGTGATTGTAGCAAGTTTGCAGAATCCAAGGTTATTATATGAAAATCAATTGCTTTTCTGTACTAGCAATGAGAAAGTGAAATTTGAAATTTAAAACATAATGTGATTTGTTTTACCACCCAGAATTGTAAAATGTTTTGGCACAAATTTTACAAAGTATGTATGAGAATCACATGCAGAAAACAAAGCTCTAAGTAACAAAATTAGAGAACTAAATAAATGGAGAGTTATTTTGTGTTCTAGTATAGAAGACCTCAATATTGCCGAGATGTCAGTTCTTCACAATTTGATCTATAGATTCAATTCAATTCCAATAAAAAAAGTAAGGTATTTTGCAGATGAAAACAGCCTGATTCTAGGATTGATATTATAGAGAGGCAAAAGACTCAGAATAGCAAGACTGAAAGAATAACAATATTCAAAAAACAAAAAAAACAAAGTTGAAAGTCTGACACTTCTCAACTTCAAAACTTACTATAAAATTACAATAATCAAGTGGGTTATTGACAAGAGAATGGACAAACAGATCAACAGAACAAAACAGAGGACCCAGAAATGGGCCCACATAAATATAATCAACCGATCTTTGACAAAGGAGCATCGGAAACATAATGGAACAAAGACAGTCTTTTCAATAAATGGTGCTAAAATAATTGGACATCCACATGCAAAACAATGAATCTAGGAATGAGGCTTATATCCTTCACCAAAAAATTTGCTCAGAATGGACCACAGGCCTAGATGTAAAACAAAACTTTAGAACTCCTAGAAGATAACAAAGAAAAAGGTAGAGATGACTTTGGTAGTGCTGATAACTTTTCTTTTTTCACAACTAAATTTTTTTTTTTAATAGAGGTCACTTGGATCTAGAAATCTGCTGAGAGATAAGGTAAGGCAAAGGTAGCTTCTAGTGCTTTCTGGCCATACAGTTGAAGAAATTCACTGGCCCTTTGCTGTGGAGCAGGCCCCAGTTCCAGGTCTGCCGCACAGCAGGCTCCGGGCCAGGCCTTGCTGGCTCCAGACCCGGCCTCACTGCGTGGCAGGCTCCAGGCCCTGTCACTGTGGGCAGGATGTTTATAGAGGTTCCCATTTTTATTCATATATATATATGAATTATATATATATGAATTATATAAATTATATATATGAATTATATAGATTTCCCATATATATATATATATATATATATATATATATATATATATATATATTTTTTTTTTTTTAGGAGAAAACAGCACATGTCATTTGCAGAAGCTGAGAGCCCAATTCCCTAGCAGCAATGGATTTTATCTCCCCACTGAAAGCAGAGTCTCACAGCCTCACCATGGAGAGTGGGATCCGCTGCTCTAAAAACACCCTGGCCCCCAGTACAGCACAGAGGAGCACAGCAGCCATGAGCTGAGGTCTCCTGGAATACCCAGTGCAATAAGCCAGCACAGCAATACGGACGGGGCTCCCTCCAACTTGTCCCAGACATTTTTCTTACACAGTATGTTGTCCAGAATTCCTGCACATGTGCAGCAGAAGAAATCAATTTTGGGGGAGATCTCTTCAAAAATTCAAGGTGGATTAGATTGGATCTGTCTGCCTCTCCCAAGTACTGGTGGCTGCCGCAGCCGCCATCTTGGTTCATCTCCGTGAAACTTTTTTTTACATAGTATGTTGTCCAGTGTTCCTGAGCATGTGGGGCAGGAACAGTCTACTTTTGGAGAGATTTCTTCAAAAATTCAAGGTGGATTGGATTGGATCTGTCTGCCTCTCCTGAATACTGGCTGCCACCACTGCCTTCTTGGTCTCTCCTAGAGTATGTTGTTGCTAAGTATTCCTGTGCATGTGTGGCAGGAGCAGTCTGCTTTCTGATCCCTTCTGGGATGTCCATCCAAAAACACCTTTTCTTGCAGTGGCGGGTACCACGCTGCATCTTGCCTCTAATTCCACCATTTTCCACTCTCTCTCCTATATTTCATTTAGAAAGTCATGACTGGAAATGTTTCTGTGTATTATTCCAATCAGCTATTAAATCAAAATCTGTTGTCCAGGGTTCCTCAGGGGGATGCATGTCCTATTCGGCCACTGCTAACCATCACCTCTGGGGCTGTGGTCACTGCTGTAGCCATAGCTTCAGCCACCGCCATCTTCCTCCCTCCTCAATATTTTTTAATAAAAGAAAACAGCTTTGTAGGAGTCGGGGGCCCAAGTACTTAGTAGTACTGTGTTTTATCTCCCCACCAAGAGCGGAGGACCACAGCCTCACCACAGAGAACGGGTTCTGCTGCTCCGAGCGCACCCAGCCCCAGTGCTGCACAGAGGAGCACGGCGGCCAGGAGCGCCCTTGGCTCCTGGGACGAGTGGCACTGGCCAACCTGACCGTGCAGGGCTTCATCTGATGTGCTCCGATCATTTGTCTTACATAGTATGTTGTCCAGAGTTCCTAAGCATATGGGGCAGGTGAAGCCTACTTTCGGTGAGATTTCCTCAAAAGTTCAGGGTGGATTAGAATGAATCTACCTGCCTCTCCCGATACTGGCCACTGCTGCTACTGCCATCTTGGCCGTCCTCCCGAGCATTTTTCTTCCCATTTTTTTTTTTTTAATAGGGGAAAACGTAACATTTCTTTTGCAAAAGCTGGGAGCCTGAATAGCTAGTGGCAATAAATTTTGTCTCCCCTCCAAAGACACAGGTTCACAGCTTCACTATGGAGAACAAGCTCTGCTGCCCCAAGTGCATCCTAGTCTCCAGCACTGCACAGAGGCACATGGTGGCCATGAGGGCCAGTGTCTCCCAGAACATGCATCATGATGGCCCAACAAGGCTATGTGGGGCTCCCTCTGATATGCCCCAAACACTTCCCACTTAGTATGTCGTCCAGACTTCCCAAGCATGTGGGGCAGGAGCAGTCTACTTTCGGGGAGATTTCCTCAAAAGTTCAAGGTAGTTTGGACTGGATCTGTCTACCCCTTCAAACACTGGTCATTGCAGCCCCTACCATCTTGTTTCTCTCCCAAACACCTTTCTCACAGCATGTTTTCCAGAATTCCCAAACATGCACAGCAGTAGCATTCTACCTTTGGGGAGATTTCTTCAAAAGTTCAAGGTGGATTGGATCATATCTCTGCTTCTCACAAACACTGGCTGCTGCTGCTGCTACTGCCACTGCCACCATTGCCATCCCAGTTCTCCCCTGAGCGCTTACTTACATAGTATGTTGTCCAAAACTCCTAAGCATGTACGGCAGGAGCAGTCCACCTTCAGGGAAATTTCTTCAAAAGTTCAAGGTAGGTTAGATAGGATCTACCTGCATCTCCTGAATACTGGCCGCCACCACCGCAACCGTCTTGGCCATATATATATTGGTGGTATTGGGGATGGAACCCTTCTGCCTCTGGGCTAGACTCCAAGACCTATTTTTATATTTTTATTTGGAAACAGGATCTCTTAAGCCAGAGAGGCTGGCTTTGAACCTGCGCCATCCTTCTGTCTCCACCTCCCAAGCACAGGGATTACAAGCGTGTGCCACCATGTTCGGCTTCAATATTTTTTTTTGATGGCTTATAATTTTTTTTAATTGGTGCACTGTATTCATACATCATAGTGGGATACATACTTTTGTAGACATACATGCACACATTGCCCAGTCAGCCCCCACCCGATCCCCACCCCATTCTCTCCCTATCCCTCCCTCCCATGCTTGGCTTAGTGATTGACATCTAGTATTATAGCAATTTATCAAAAATTAAAAATAATAATCTCACATAACAGTTTCATTTGTCTGATACCAAGCTTTTGATGACTTAAAGATAACATTTCAATATTTCTTTTTGCTTTCTTTCTTACCAGAGAATCTATTTTTTCTATTTTTAGGTGAAACTATCATATATTTATATATTTATTTTTCAGGAAAAAAAATCTATTCTAATAAGGAATATGGACTCTAGGTACCCACAACGATCTTGAAAAAGAACAAAGCTAGAAGATATATATTTTCTGATTTCAAACCATATAAAGCTACAATAATTGAAACAGTGTAGTACTATTGTAAAGGCAGATATTTAAACCATTGGAGTTAAATAAAAGCCTAGAGCTAAATTCTTCCCTATATTGTCAAGTTATTTTTGACAAGGTTTCCACGAACATTTGGTGGTGGAAATAATAATCTTTTAACTAAATATTGTTGAAAAATAATAATTACATGGAAAAGAATAAAATTGGACCCGTACCTAGTCCCATATACAAATATTAACTCAAAATAGATAAAAGACCTAAATATAAATCTTAAGACTATAAACTTTTAGGAGAAAATCTGGGTCATAAAACCTCACAACATTGAAATTGGCAGTGATTTCTTGGATATGATTTCAATGGCACAGGCAACAGAAGAGTATACAAACTCCCTAAAAAATAAAAAACATATTGTATATCCAAAGACAATGTAAACAGAGTTAACAGTTTCTAATAGAATGGGATAAAATATTTCCAAATGCTATATCTGAAGGTATATTAATATTCCAACTAGAAATCCTAAAAATTAACAACAATAAAGGCAAACAATACCCTTTAGAGATAGGTAAAAGACTAACATAAATAATGAATCTCCACAGATAACCAATCTTAGTTGTCTGTTGGATGGAAAATCTTGTTTCTCTAGTTCTGGTGTGTGTTACCTATTTCTTCTTTGTAGTTAATCTCTTTGAGTATTTTCTCTAGCGCTGGTTTTGAAGACATAAATTCCTTCAGTTTCTGTTTGTCGTGGAAGCTTCTTATTTCTCCATCTAATTTGATAGAAAGTTTTGCTGGGTAGGAAATTTTTGGCTGGAAGTTGTTTTCTTTCAGAGTTTGGAATATGTTATTCCAAGCCCTTCTGGCTCTCATGACTTGGTTTGGGAAGTCTGGAGTGATTCTAATTGGTTTGCCTCTGAATGTCACTTGGCCCTTTGTTTTTGTGGCCCTTAAGATTCTCTGCTTGGCTTCCCCATTGGTCATTTTGACAATTATGTGGCTTGGGGATCCTCTTCTCTGATCCTGTTTAAAGGGAGTTCTATAAGTTTCCTGGACCTGTGTATCAACCTCTTGCTCTATGTTTGGAAAATTTTCTGCTATTACTTCCTTGAAGAGATTGTTGATCCCTTTGGTTTCACTTTCTTTTCCCTCCTCTATTCCAATTATTCTTAGGTTAGCTCTCTTAAAATGGGCCCATATTTCCTCAATATCAGATTCCTGCTGTCGGATATTTTTTCCTAGATTAGAAACTATGCGTTCATTTTTGGAATGATCATCTTCTAAGAGCGAGATTCTGTTCTCCATGTGTTCTAATTGGTTGTTTGTGCTTTTAATTGAGGCCTTTACTTCATTAATTGCATCCTTTATCTCTTTTTGGCTCTCTCTGAGTTCTTTTCGAAGCACATCTATTATTTCTACAGTTATTTTCCTGATTTGATCTTCTAGAAATCTCTGATTTTCTGTTTTATCGGGTTCTGATGTTGTGGGGTTGTGAGCATTCATTGCTCCAGTATTATTCCTCTTTCCCATGATTTTGGAAGTTTGTGCCTTCTCTGGGTTCTTCCCTTGGGTCACTATGACTTCACTTAAGGTGCTCTGGATCTCGAGTCAGTAGTATCTCAGACCCCACTACTCCTTTGCTGGGTTGTATCACAGAATCTCCGACCCAGAGAGTCGATAGAGGCTGCTTTAGACTGTGGGGGGTTGCCAGGTTGCACGTTCTCCTATGGTGTGATATCACTGCCACCGCCCCTCTCCCACTGGGTCAAGTCCCAGTGAGTACAGTACTGGGATTTCTCCGCTGTGGCCCGCAATTTGACTCACTGTTCTTGAGTACGCAGATGTAGCTGTACTGAATTCGGTGAATTCAGTGCTGCTGCTGCCGGTGGCAATATGGCGCCGCTGTTACGCCCTCGGCTGTGGGGCTGGCGTTTTTTTTCTTGGTTTTGATTTCCACTCTGAATCCCTGCAGCGTGTGCTGAGCTCAGCCACTGGGAGCTTTAGATGTCCTCTGCGCCGAGAAATCCCGCCTGGCTGTTCCGCAGCGGCCCCCCTCGGCTTGCTGTGGCCGTCCTGTGAATTCGCCGGTGCCGCCAGCAGTATGGCACTGCTGCCGCATCCTCGGGCGTGAGGCCACGTCCTCAGGCGTGAGGATCTCCTCTGTGGCTCTGTTTCAGTCTTCTTTCTCTCTGGAGCCTGGTGATTTTTTTTGTTTCTCTGGTGATGTTGTTTTCTGGCTTTGAAAGGCGCTGATTTTGTGGTAATGGAGATTTGTTGTTAGCGGGGCTCTTAAGCCCCGCTTTTCTCGGTCGCCATCTTCCTGGAAGTCTGTCAATATTTTTTAATAAAGAAAACAAGGCCAGGCGTGGTGGCTCATGCTTATAATCCCAGCATTCGGGAGGCTGAGACCGGAGGATCACGGTTCGCAGACAGCCTCAGCTACTTAGTGAGGCCCTCTGCAACTTAGTGAGACCCGGTTTCAAAATAAAGAATAAAAAATAGGGCAGGGGGTATAGCTTGGAGGCTGAACACCCCTGGGTTCCATCCCTAGACCTGCAAATAAATAAATAAATAAATAAATAAATAAATAAATAAGAAAACAATAAATGTCTTTTGCAGTGGTTGTGAGCTCAAGCACTCAGCAGCAATGGATTTTTTCTCCCCTCCGAGAGTGGAGGCCCACAGCCTCACCACATAGAACAGGGTCTGCTGTTCTGAGTGCACCATGGCCCCCAGCACAGCATAGAGAAGCGTGACGGCCAGGCGCACTGAGTCTCCCTAGAAGGCATGGCTGGGTATCCCGTCTGGCACTGCTGGGCTCCTCACAACATGCCTGGAATATTTTTCTTACAGAGTATGTTGTTAAGAATTCCTGAGCATGTGCAGCTGAAGCGGTCTTTTCTCTAATCTCTTCTGGGATGTTCTTCCAAAAATTACTTTTCTTGCATGGTGGGCGCCTTGCTGTCAACTTTCCTCTAATTCTGCCATTATCCACTCACTCTCCTATATTCTAGATAGGAAGTCATGACTGGAAATGTCTTCTTAGGTTGCCCCAATCAGATATTAAACCAAAATCTGTTGTCTAGGGCTTCTCAGAAGAATGCATGTCCTATTCGGTAGCTGCGATCTTGTCTCCATCTCCAGTCTGATGATAACTTTTCAGTTAAAAAAAAAATGGGCATGATCCATGAAAGAAATTATTGATAATCTGGACTTCATTAAATTTAAAAATGTCTGCTCTGCAAAAGACAGTGTCAAGGGAATGAGAAGACAAGCCACAGATGGGAGAAAATACTTGCAAAAAATGCATCTGACAAATTAGTGTTATTTAAAGTATGCTTTAGCTAGGTGTGGTGGCACATGCTTGTAAGCCCAGTACCAGGGAGACTGAGACAGGAGGATTGCTGGTTCAAAGAGAACCTCAGCGACTTAGTGAGATCCTGTTTCAAAATAAAAGAGTAAAATAGGACTGGGGATGTAGCACAAAGGTAGAATGCCCCTGGGTTCCATCCTCAGTACCACAAAGAAATAAATAGATAAAATACACTCTAAAAATACAGAAATAAGAAACAACCAACAAGATTTTTTAAATGACCTCATAAAACATCTCACCAAATATATATATAGATGGCAAAAAAGTATATGAAAATGTGCTTCACATAAGATATCAGTAAAAGGACTGGTAGTTACCAAGCATTGTAGGAGAAATTGAATAGGCAGGACACAGAGTATCTTTAGGGCACTGAAGATAACTGTATGACTCTGTAATGATGAATACATGTCATTATACATTTCCATACATCTCCAAATCCATAGACTATACAATATCAACACGGAATCCTAAAATAAACTAGAACCTTTATTCATTTAGTGTATGAGTATAGGTTCATCAATTATAACATGCATTACTCTAGATAGAGTTATTGATAAATGAAAAAACTATACATGTATGAGGACAGGGGACATATGGGAAATCTGCATGCCTTCCTATTAATTTTTCTGTGAAACTAAAACTTTTATTTTAAGAAATTGTCTTTTTAGGGTCTGGGGATATAGTTCAGTGGTGGAACACTTGCCTAGTATGCAGAAGGCCCTAGGTCCAACCTCCAGTATTGTAAAAAAAAAAAAAAAAGAAAAGAAAATTAAAAATATATATTTCTAAAACAAGACTTAAGAAAGACTTACTGAATATCAAATATTCACCAAGAAAAAGGAAAGGACATTATCTCCAAGGTCATGAGGTACCAGATGTTATCCTTCTTTCATGTGTACAAATAGTTGGCAAAAACCTCCAGAGATTCCACCCTTCAGGATGTGAGAACAAGTAAAGAGAAACCACTGCTAGATGGAAACAAGGCAAATCAAAGAGAAGCCTTGTGCAGTCAGATTGCTGGCCGATGGGGAGGCCCAGCGAATGACAAAGGAAAGACGTCAAAGATTAACATCCACATTTCACTCATTTGTCTAGCACCAGCTCCATGTGGCCAAAGGCTGTGTCTTTTCCTCTGCAAACCTGACATTCTCTCCAGGATTCAAGATCAAGAGTCTGACTCCACCTCGGTGACTGCAACAGCTCCCATTGGCTTCCCCACATAGGCCTATTAACCCCTCCTGATCAGCAACGGCTGGTTTCTGAGCCGGGCACTCAGCCCATGACTCTTCTCACTTACCCCCATACCAGGGCACTGGGTCAGCCTTCCCTGGGTTCATGTGCGTTGATTCTTCATCTCCAGCTCAGCTGGCTTCCCCCAGACCCCACTACACAACATCAGTTCCACCTCAGAACTTTGCTCACAGTTTCACCTCCCTTGATCTAAATCCAACCTAACCTTGAAAGTTCAGACCAAGAACCATGTGTCCCACACAGCTTTTCCCAACTATTCCAGACTCTGAGGCCCCCCTCGCCACTCTGAGCCCAAACAGAGCTGTTAATCAGAATTATACCACTCACTCGTAAATTGCTTCATGACTGTTAATTTTATCTTCTATCATTAGAAGTCCTAAGGCAAGGGGCCAGCACGCAGACTCCTTCCCATGCGCCACCATGTCTTTTACACGGGTCTATGCCCAAAGGAGCC
This sequence comes from Muscardinus avellanarius, assembly GCF_963383645.1. NCBI lineage: Eukaryota > Metazoa > Chordata > Mammalia > Rodentia > Gliridae > Muscardinus > Muscardinus avellanarius. The sequence goes on from NC_137794.1 coordinate 53,122,505, forward strand.
ATTTATTAAACATTTATTGGTTGAGAGAGTGATTTTATCCTGTATTCCCGTTTCTCTCTCAATTCCAATTTCCCTTCAAAGAACTTTCATGATCAGAGCAGTGAAGTTTAAAATCAGACTTCTTAATTTATACCTGTGTATATATAAACAGTGAATCTTACATTTAAATAGCAGATACGACCTTAAATGCTTTCATATGCCAGCTGAATAAATGTTTATGATGTACATACATACCTATGTGCTCTGAAGAGTTAATGCTCAATGAGGGGTTTTTATAGCTCATTAATTGTTATATTGCATCCTTTTATCTAAATTGTTTGTGGCCTGCTTAGTCAATTGAAACATATTGCTTTGATATTAAAGCTGCAATCCAGTCTTTTATTTTTGGTGTATGTTCTATTTGGAAACGTGGGTCCTTCTACAGAGGGCAGTGAGAATTGCTTTGGAGATTGTTACAACCCACTGTGCCACATGTTCAAAACAGGAACAACAGATTGGATCCCACAACTAACATGCGTAAGAAGCTTGGCAATAAAACACACTAGTCAGTGGGGTGTACAATTGGACTCAAAGTTTATGATTTCCTTAGTAGGAGATATAAGTACTATATCCACACTCTCAAATACTGTTGTCTGTGTGTGTGTGTGTGTGTGTGTGTGTGTGTGTGTGTGTTTCTGGAGATTGAACCCAGGAGCATTATACAACCAAGATCAACCAAGATACATCCCCATCTCTTTTATTTTTTTTTTAAAGAGGGTTCCTTAGGGTCTCACTGAGTTGCTGAGGCTGACCTCAAACCAGTAATCCTCCTGTCTCAGTCGCCCAAGTGCTGGGATTACAGGCATGTGCCACACAATTGGCCTACTGTTCCTTTTTTAAGAAAGAAGAAACTGCTGGGGGAAAAAAAGAAGGGGAAATTAACTAGAATAGTCAAATAATTGTTGATCCAGGTTAAATCATGTTTTAGCAAACTAAGTTTTTAGTCTGTAAACTCATGACATTTTATATCAAGAATTAATCATAAGCTAATGAGTATTACACAGAGAAATGGTTCAGAGGGATGGGTTGGTTTTTGTTTTATTTTTACAATTCAGGTTTTTTTTAAACAATTATATAGTAGAAATAAAAGATGGCCTAATTGAACTTAACACACAGTATATGTAGTATATGCTACCCATTTAAATATTTTACTTTCTACTGTTACCTGTATTTTGAATCTGTAAAGAAAACTCAGACCATACGAAGATTGCTCAGCCACTCTGACCAGTTAATAGTTAATTATCTGCCAAACCTCCAAGCACATCATTAAGCCTCATGTGACTAATCTAGAATGATCATCAAGCAGGTTGAAAATAAAAATAAGCATGTTGTAGAATCACTGGTCTTATATGTAGAAAGCCTCAAAGTTTCCTTACAAATCCAAATTTCTTATTGGCCATCAACAAGAGGATAAAGCATAAAAACAAAATATATATTTTATTATCCATTTATCCATTAGGTATGTTGCCTAACTTTTTAAAAACATTCCCCTAATTTCTTGTGGGGTTTTTTGTTGTTTTTTTGTTTATCATTTTGTGTGTGTGTGTGTGTGTGTGTGTGTGTGTGTGTGGTATTAGAAGTGGACCCAGGGGCTTTCTACTTCCATTTATTTATTTATTTATTTATTTATTTATTTATTTATTTTGGTACTGGGGGTGGAACCCAGAGGCTTTCTACCTCTGGGCTATACTCCCAGACCTATTTTTTCATATTTTATTTGGAAACAGGGTCTCACTAAATTGCTAAGAGCCTCACTAAGTAGCTGAGGCTGGCTTCGAACCTATGTGGGGATTACAAGCGTGCGCCACCAGGCCCGGCTACTTCCTATTTTTTTATTCCTTTATTTATTTATTTATTTATTTATTTATTTATTTTTGCGGGTCTGGGAATGGAGCCCAGGGGCATTTGACCTCCGAGCTACACCCCCTGCCCTATTTTTTTATTCTTTATTTGAAACAGGGTCTAAATTGCAAAGAGCCTCACTAAGTAGCTGAGGCTGTCCACAAACCGCGATCCTCCAATCTCAGCCTCCCAAATGCTGGGATTACAAGCGTGCGCCACCACAACCAGACCTAATTTCTTTTAAATCCTATGGTATAATCCAGAATAATTTAGCAAGTAAGTGGTCAAAACCATAAACACTAAGAATGTGTTCCCAAAAAATGCTCTGAGAATGGTAGAGACTTGACAAGGAATTAAAAAGAAACAAAAATACAAAGATGCAATCTGAGGACTTACGTAATGGTAAATTCTTTCAAAATTGAAAGAATAACATGTCTACCATTCTGGTTACCCCTGAAGAGAAGAGAGTAATGGTGCTGAAAGATCAGGGGTGGAGAAATCGAAACAGCAGAAGTGCTGGTTCAAGGCCAGATAAAGTTTGAGTGAAGGAGGTGTCAAGGGAAAGACAGATTCTGGCATTGTTTCTTAAGCAAAAGGTTCTCTCTCCCTTTACATATTCTATTTGCAAGCAAAGATGAGAGAGAAACAGTGCCAAAAATGCTGACCTTGGATGCAGAGTCATTAAGAAACTTCTTCAACAGTTACTAAGCCAGCCACTCTTTCTCTGGTGAATGTGCACAGATCGTGATGAAAAAAAAGCACCCTGTGCACACATTTGACCCCCATGAGGTCAAAAATGAAGGTTTCCTTCTCTCACTGACATCTTTCTTGATTTGAGGCTCCTGCTAAAATCTACCAATGCTCTTGAAATAAGGCTATCACATTTCTTTGCTCACGGTTTATTTATTTTTTTCCAGGAGCATTGATAATAAAAGTCACAGAAGGAAAAAAATTATGGTTTGTAAGGAAATATTTTAAGATAGTATGGATGGCTCAGTGTATGTATGGGATTAGTGGATATGGGTTAAAAAAATAAACAAAACACTGTGACATTTCATAAGAACATATCAAAAGCCGAGTCCTGATATAACCTATGCCATTCAGAATAAGTCAATAAATAAAAAGGCAATGGCATTTTTAACCATATATGCTAACTAGGTCATCTAATAATGATGACATGATTCCAGTCATGCAAGGGTATCATCTACTCATTATGATTCAAGTTATGGTCGATGACATTGATATAACTTAGAAGAGTATGAGATAGAGGGAATATTTTATTGTAAATAGACCAAGAATGATTCCCCTTGGAATAGTAAAGGTACAAATTGCTTTAGTTTTCATTTCTATGGTGCTAAATTTGTATTTCATGTGAGGGTCTATAATTGATGACTGCTTACTTGTCTGGATGAAAAGGGATAAAAAATAGATTATGGATTGTCAAGGTTGTTTGTGTTTGTAGCTAAAATGGCAAGCAATACCCTAAAGTCTTTGTAAACAGCACATACATATTTTTCTTTTTAAGCAAAATAAAAAAGAGTTGCAAGAGTTGCAAACCAAAATATCCTGTATCCTCCAGCTGACATGGTTCACAGTTTTTCCTTGAACAAGGATTGCATCAACTAACAGCAAAACAAACTGCAGTGCCTCCATCCAGGATCAGTCCTAGATTTTCTCAAGAGTCTTGCAGGATTGAAGATTTTTTTTAGAATACATAATACCTGCAGTTGTTCTACATTTTGATATTCTCTTTCAAGAAAAAATTCTAAGTTTAACAAACACATCTCTATGTTGCTATATTTAGTAAATAATTTAAGATTCATAATAATTACTTCCATATGTCAAATTTTCTTCTCCCCCAAATTCCCACTTGCCTCTCATTAGCTTAGATAGCCCTATTTCTAAATTTCTCTTGATGTGTTATAGATAACTATTATGTCCTACTTCTGAGAATAATTGACTACCATTGAGTGTATTGAAGTATTAATTTATATAAGAAAAGGGGTAATCACATTTAGTTATGAAAAGGAAGAAGCTATTGTTCTAGTGAGTATTTATTTTGGTCCTTAACCATGTAAGGGTGTGTGTGTGTATGTGTGTGTGTGTGTGTGTGTGTGTGTGTGTGTGTGTACATGAAGTAAAAAAAAGCTAACATATTCACTTATCCAAAAGCCCAGTAGGTTTGTTGTTCATTGGAGTACTATCATTTTAATTGTTTATTTTATTGGTGCACTATAGTCTCACATCATAATGTGGATCGTGACAGTAGTTGGTGCCCCACCCCCAGTTCCCTTTTCCCTCCCTTCCAATACCAAGTGTCCAGGTTAACAATGTTATAGTCACATGTATACACATATTCAAATGTAGCTTTTCCTTTAATTAACCAAGGGTTAATTTTAAAAGTAATCATAGTGACTCTTTACACTACCTGATAATTACTCATTTTGCAGTACCTCTCATGCTATGTATGGTTAGAAAGAAAGAAAGACAGGAATATGGAAAAAATGTGGAGGGAAGGAATGGGGAAGGAAGAAAAAAAGGAAGAAAAGCAGACAGGCACCTTTTTCTACAAATTTCTAGTACATAATAGACTAACACTTCTGCACAATCAATAAAAATAAATGTTGCAGCTACTCTGACCTGTCAGGGAAGTTTCTGAATGCTTACTTTCAATATCTGCATGATCTCCTTGCATATTGCAGACCAGTAACCCACAGCAGCTGCTTTAGACCATGGTGCCTGGTACCTAAGAGGCAACTTCTAAGTGTCCCTCAAATGGAAGGCAAAGGAGTTTGTTTTTAGAAGTCTGGTTTAATTGTTACAGAAATCCTTATATTCATTTTTGCAAACGTGGACAAATATTAATCTCTCTTCTTTCTGCTCTGCAGAAACAATAGCGTTTAATAGTGAAGAGAAAATTTTATTTGAAGTCATGAAAATAAAAATTAAGGCAAGTGAAATTTGGAAGAAGTGAAATGCAATGAGCTAGCAAAACAAGAGAATCTACAAGACCAGCAACTATTTACAGGAACTGAGCAAGGGCAGAACACTATGAATCATATGGCATAGGTCATTTTCACCACTATCACTAATGTATAGGTATGCTTATGTGGGTTTTCAATGATATTCCTGTGGGGGCTTTTCCGAAAGCTACATTTTAATATTGACTCCGTTTTCATCTCATTCATAAGTCCTGACATATTTCAATCATTCTGTCGTTGGAGGAGGGGACAGGCCACAAAAGAAAGACCTGAACCCTTCTTCAAGTAGCATGTGTTCAGAAAAGGAGCTTACGCAGGTATCTTTCCTGCGATGCATAGCTTCATCTCTTCCCTCTGTTCACTTTCCACTTTGTTATATTACAACAGTGCTTGACATATGGTCAAGACAGATAACGGTGCAAAGCTCAGTTTTAAAATGTCTGCTGAGATGCCATTCCCCCAGGTGAGTGGCCCATAGTTAAGGAATGAGTGGGGCAGGCCTAGAACCTTCCCGGGGTTCAGTTATTCTCCACACCGCAGACTCATGAAGCAATTATTTTCTAAATTCAACATCTTTCAAGGTCATTTTTCTGGAAGAGATCATAGTTTTTACATGAAATCATCACAGCCACGGTAAATGAACACAAACGTGGAAGTCTGTCATGAGCTCACAAAAAATATTGTATGCTGCTGCTATAGAGGCAAGAGTTTGCTTTATTGAGATGATACCACCATGAGTCTGGGGGTTCACAGATTTGGATATGCACAGGACGGCGAGGGCCTGATGCCTCTTTACGCATCACACTCGTTCAGCTGTGAGCTGAGCAGCGCGGGCTAAGCTCAGGCTTGCCAGGAAGGGCTGCCCCTCGGCCAGCCAGCTCTTCTTTTAAGTCTCCAAGGAAGAGATTCACAACTTCCATGAGTATTTGTGACACCATCTGGCAACTCTTGTAGATGCAGCTAGCTCTAGGCCAAATAGGAGGAGGTTTCCTTTACCTCCTATCGCTCCTCTTCCCCACAAGTTTCCCAAGGCTTTTACTTTCCAAACCGAATCCCCCAAAAGCTAGATCTTGAAAATTGCTTAAGATCTTACATTCCCGAAATATTTACATTTGCATAAGGCAAGCTGGAATATCTGAGAGCCTCCATAGGACACAGAAATAAATTTCTAATAGTGGAAGATACAACACTGGAAAAGATATTTTGAAGAAGGGCATGGCATTTCCTCCATGCCCCTCAAGTCACATGCCCATGGCTGTGTGCTACACCTATGCCATCTGTAAGAGGTTTTTCTAGGACAGTCGTCATCCAAAATATTCCATCCATCTGTCAGATCATGTGTCAGACCATGTGTCTCAATTTCTGGTTCAGAAAATATGGCCCCTGCCGCTTACGTCAGTCCTGTTTACAGTTCCTTCTAACCCGAATGTTGTTGGTTGGGGTTTGGGGGTGATTGTTTGCTTGTTTGTTGTCTTCCCCTTAGCGAATCTGAAGAAAGCCACCTCACAGGCACCACATCTTGGTCATCTTATGAGATAGTATTCACTTCCTCCTTTGGCCTTTTCTTTTCTGGTTAAGTGACCTCAGTTTACCTGGGTTCCCACATCAAGCAAGCAGTCTCTGGCATTGCAAAACCTTTACCAAGTATCTCTTATATAAGTGAAGTTCAATGTTCTCTCCCTTTTCTTTTACTCTTCCCCAAGCCTCTGGGAGCAGAAGCTTCAACCAAGCTCCAAAACGTAATGGAATCTGCAAAACACAAATAATTGAGAAGCTTTCAGTGGAAGAATGAAGATGAGGGACCCTCCCTTCTACTCAGCAGCTGCATCGAACCTCCCAGTGAAGATGAAGCTTCTACATGTGTAAGGGCTTTGCAAGTTGAATAATAGTTGTGGCAATTGCTACCACATGACATTCAGAATCGTGAAAGCCTATCCCCACTGGAGTAATGATTAGCACAAGCAGTGTGCTTGTAACTTTAATTAATTATTTACAAATATTTATTATATATACATACAATGAGCTGCAATGAGCTGGAAGCAGATGTTTTGGAAGGTGTGCAGAAATTGAGAGCTCTGCCATTTCTTAGTCTCAGGGACCCGCTGTGTTCCACGGGTATTTCCAGACACAGCATGGATGTGAGTGGACATAACACTGCCTGTCTTCATAATTTCTGGCACTTCCAAAAGATTTTAGCTAAGTGACTATGTTTAGTGTTGTCAAAAAATAAACATAAATTTGCTCATTTACGAGTTAAACATATCATTATTGAATACCTACTATGCAGCAAATACTATTCTTCCTGTGGGAGATAAAGTGTTGGAAAGAGCGACGAGGCCAACTGCTCTCATATAATTCATGACCTAATATGAGAAGGCACATTTTAAATGTGTAAGCAAAGAAATAAATCAGATTATATCAGGCCATGAAAAAAGAAATAAAGGGAAAAAGGAAAAGAAAAAAGGCCTGGAAACTCCCTTTTAGGCTGCCTGTGAGTTCCCTTATTTTCTCTTTCCTCCCACCTCATGAGGCTGGGGGAAAGAGACAAGGGCCAGCATGAAGTTCGAAGAACTGAGGGCCCACTGTAGCCCCCGGAGCCTGCTCAAGGCATCAGCACAGAGAGCCCTTTACCTTCTGCCTGAGTACCCCCCACCCCCAGAGCAGCCAAGCTCAGGAAAGGAGTCAGCGAGGGATGGAGTCCTCACAATTCACAGACAACCCAGCCAATTACCCAGGGTAGGAGCAAAGAGCAATGGTTCCTTATCATCTGTTAGTCCCTGACCTCTCAGAGAAAGTGATGAAAGTGATGGTCGAGGGGCCATCTCCCCGGGGGGGACATTCCATCTGCTTGCTAGAAAGTCATGATTAGGACCCCTGCTGGCACAGGGGCTGCACTCATGATGTGTGTTTATTATCTGACAGTCCTGTCCTCAGGGAGTCCTCCTGAGCCACTGCCAACTGTGTTGACCACTTACCTAATCCTGCTACCTCAGGCGCAGTGAGCACCAGCTGAAAATTAAAATAAAAACCTCACCAAACACATGATCAAAAAGAAACAATAGCCTTTTATGATCGGCCTCTCACAACCTTCTTCTCAAGAGACACTTTCGGAAGATCCACCAGAATTGACTCTGCTCTGGGTGGCAGAGAGACAAGGACACATTTCCTGATCTTTAGTAGTTTAGGAAAGAAATTAGGGAGGCAGACGTATGCGTAAAAATTTATTAACATGGTAGTTCTAAAGGAAAGTGATGCAATTATAAAAGTATAAGAAAGAAAATGATAGATGAATAGGTTTCATCCTCAGGATCATGAAAGTCTTTCTGAGGATGATACCAAGGTCAGAAACCATTACTAATAATATTTAGAATGATAATTAATATGATAAAAATGACAATAACAAGGATGACAATAATACTTGTAGACTTCCAGTTCTACTCCCACTCCAGGCAGGTGCAGACCTAGGGATGGAATCCAAGCAAAGGGGAGCCTAAGTCATCTTAACCCGAAGCCAACCTATGCCTCTAAATAATGCCTCTGCCATGTCTGGCCCCAAATCTCTGATGTATCAGATCAGCAAGAGGAATATCCTGAAATGCTCAACCTGCCTGCCTAATTTACATATTTATTCAAGACCAAAACAACCACCTCTGTTTTCACTGTTTTCAAGTTAACCTTTTATCCGTGCATTGTAATTGTACACCATACTGAAATTTGTAGTGATCCATTCATACATACACAGAGCATTCTTTGGTCCATTTCCTTCCCAAACCTTCCCTCTCCCATCTCTCCTCCCTCCCTCCCTCACCCCCTCCCTCTAGTATACTGGTTTCTTGCCTTATTTTCATAAGGTCCCTTTTCTTTCCTATTTTCTCTCTAGTTCCCACATTTAAGAGAAAACATGTTGATTTTCTTGTCTGGCTGATCTCAGAAAGAATGATGTCCTCCCGACCTTGAAGCAACCTCTCCCACCCCCAGAAAGCCCCCACCCAAGTGTTGCCTCCTGCCCTTTGTATTGTCTTTTCATCATAATATGGAGCATGAGCTGACATCCCAGATTTTCTTTTATGGAGACTAGACAAATCTTCCTGGGAGACGATGCTAGCTGGTTTTCTTTTAATTGCATACACACCAAATTTTGCTTCTGTGATTAAAACTTTGTGTGTGTGTGTGTGGTACTGAGGATGGAACCCAGGAGAATTCTACCTCTGAGCTACACCCCCAGCCCTATTTTTTTATTCTTTATTTTGAAACAGGGTCTCATTGAGCTGCAAAAGCCTCACTAAGTAGTAGCTGAGGCTGTCTGCAAACCACGATCCTCCTGTCTCAGCCTCCCAAATGCTGGGATTACAAGCGTGCGCCACCGCACCTGGCTGTGATTAAAATTATTTAATCACATTTTCTTATTTTTGTACAGCTTCTAGGTGGTATTAAATTGACCTGTCTGTTTTCCACTCTCCTTGTCCTTTTTTGCTCCCAGCATTTTGTTCAGCTTTTGTTGCCTCAAATGGTTAATTCTACTTATATCTAAAAATTCTCCTGGAACTTGAGCTTATAAATATATTTTCTTTCCCAAGTTTAAACTCCAAAAATAACCATACCCTAATTCTTATTAACATGTACTGATATTATTCTCAAGTCTTTTGTTTATTATAAAATATCCATAATGAGGTAGGTGCTACCGTCATTCTCCAATGGCAGATAAAAGATAACAAGTAAGTTAAATAACCTGCCTAACACCACAAAGGTAATGAGTAGAAGAGACAGGATTTAAAGCCAGGCAGTATGATTTGAAAACCTGAGTTCTTAAACACTGCATTGCACATAAAGAAAATATCAATAACTAAAATTATATAACTCTCCAAAATTTCCTAATAGCCAAAATAATAACTCCATGAATAAAGTTCCAATGCAGACAATGAACTGGGAAAAATCACAATACATATTTCAAAAAAATGTTTTAGCATATAAAAAATACTTATAAATCAATGGAAAATGCTAATATCTCTAGAGGAGGTAGACAAAAATGATAACTAGCAGCCTCTAAAATGATTAAGGGAAAATTTTTAAAATGTACACATAAGAAGACCCTCCTAATTCTACCCTCTGCTTAGGTGATCGCATCCTCACACACACACACCAGAAACCTGTTAGTTACATAGAGATGACGCTCGGGGTTTTAGCTCCAACCTCGTGCTCTTCTGAGGCCTGAGACACAGTGATTCATGTGCCTACTCAGCACTTCTACCTTTACCTTCGAAAGGCATGTCAAAGAGAGCTGTCCAACACCTGAATCTCTTCTGAGTGTTGCTTGTTCTCTAAGGTTCTGCATCCATCTCACAGTACACACTAAAAGCCTTGGGTTTACTCTTGACCTGCTCCCCTCGTGCGCTATACCTGTTAGCAAATCTTGACTTTTTCCTCTCTCAAGTCTGTCTGCTTGCCTCTTCTTCATTACCACTTCCCTTATCCAAACCTCCGTCTTTCACCCAGTGGAGCATCTTCTACCTGGCTCTGACATCTGCTCAAAGCCTCCAGTGCATTTCCCACGGTGACCTTTCAGAAGCACTGATCCAATCCTGTCGCCTTCTCCCCTACCACGCACAAATCAGGTTGGTGACTTCCCACTCTTTTTTAGCTCTAGCTCCTCTGGGCTCACATGTCTGGCCCTACCTGCCTTTCCAGTCTCACATATACCTGACCCTGTTTTCTGCATAATGGTCACACTAGTCCTCAGTCCCCAACTGATCCATTCCTGCCCTCTAGACACTTCTATTATGCTGGTATCTCTGTTGGCTGCTCTTCCTCCCCACCCTTTCCTCTTCCTCAACCCTCTTTTCTCCTGGCCCTCAAACCTCTCCAGTGAAAATAACCCCAGATGTAAGTTTTTATGTATTTGACTGATTTCTAAGTTAATGTTCACATCTGTGTTGCAAGCTCAATTCTATCTACAAAAAATAAAGGTATGTTGGAGTTCTAACTCCTAGCACCCCAGAATTTGAATGATTTGTAAATAGGACCATTGCAGAGGTAATGGTCATACTGTTCAGATGGTCATGCTGGACTATGTGGGCCCTAATACCATGTGACTGATGTCTGTATATGAAGGTCATCCTGTGAAGAGAAGGAAAGCACCATGTGAAGACAAGGGATTGGAATAAACCTCTGTAAGCCCAGGGATGCCAAAGGCAATCTGGCAAACCAACAGAAGCTAGAAATAGACAAGGAAGGGGTCCCCTACATGTTTCAGAGGGAACACAGCTCTGCTAAGACCTTGATTCAGACTTCTAGTCGCCACAACTGAAATATAAATTCTCATGAATTTGAGCCATCCAGTTGGAGGTATTTTGTTACGGAAGTTCTAAGAAACTAATGGTTTTCCCTCGTATTCTAAATTCTATGAAAGTAAAAATTTGTTTATTTCATTATTGCTTTCCCAGGTCATTGCACATGCCTGGCACATATTGGGCATTTAATAGATACTTGAAAATCAGTGGGACAAATATCTAAATGACAATACCTCCAGTTGCTTGTAATCAACAAAGTAAAATAACAAATTCACTGACAGATCAAAATATTGTCAATCTCAATTTTCATCAGAATAGGGAAACACTTAGCCAGAACTGTGGTGAAGGGGAGGAAGTGGGTATTTATATACTGCTGCCCACAGAGCAAACTGATACAACCTTCCTGGAGGCCATAGCAAGCCTTTAAAAAGCTAACACACTTTGACCCCAAAATGGTACTCCTACTTTATCAAAAGGAAAAAGATTACAAGTGCATCGGTGTAGTATGTATGAGGACACCCACCAGGGCTATGTTTATGCAACAACAAAGATTTTTAAGCATCAAAAACAACCCAAATACTGGCCAGTGATGGATAGCTTGAGCGATTTGTGGTTCATCTTTATTATGGAATACAATAAGACCATCAAAAGGAAATTAAAATCTATTTTGACACAGAAAACATAAAGGAGTTTGTCAAACAGATTACATGATACAGTTGAGTTTTTTGACAAGTGAATATGTGAGTATCAACAAAGTTAACTCTAAAAGAATAATAATGCAAAAATGCTAACATTTGCTTCCCTAGATAATAAAATTATACATAATTTCTAACGCATCTTTTATCTCTTTTATATACGTGGTATATTATTTTTCCTATGTAGACTAGTATTTTTCACTAAAACCATTCCTTTATATAATCTGAAAAAAGCCATTTTCAAATAAGTCAGTAATATACAAAGTACTAGAAACTAAGTGTCAAATGAACGATAATATCATCCATGAAGTTCAGGCATTACCTCCTGTGCTCTCCGGATTCCAGCGTTAAATTTGCCAAAATTTTTGGGCATTTGTCCAGTCCAGGACTATCACCCTCATTCAATCAGAAGGGGTTTGGAAGTGTGATCTGGGCCCAGCACCTCCCCAGGAGACTCATTGTAACTTCTCAAAAAAAAAAAACTCCAGGGAAAACAAGAAGAGAGATGGGCCAACCTACCTGAGACAGCACCTCATACAGCACGTGGCTCCCCAGAGGAAGAAAGCTGGGATGCATGTTTTCCAACCCAGGGAGCCAAAGCTAGGAATGGGAAATAGTCCAGGGAGAGACCAAAAATAAAAGCTCGTTTCTCAAAAGTTTTACTGTTAATATTATTGCCAGTTCGTCATTATGTACTTTTCAGGCCCCCAGTTGGTCTTCTTGTTCCTACCAAAAGGTCAGAGACTATTCTTACTGCTTCGCTAATGCAGAATTCAACAAATGGACACTGGTGAACTGTCAAAAGCTTACAGGCCCCAGAGGTTTCTTATTTACATGTATTTCTTTGTTATCCTGGACACGTTCACCCGGCCCTCAAAGGGACTGCGGTGTCGCTGCCGCTGACGACGGGGAGAGCTGCTTGTGTGGAGCCCAGACCTTGCCAGGATGTAGCCCGGGGCGGCAGGAGAAACCTGGCACTCCTAAAAAAATATGTGTCTGCCGCTTTTCTAATCCCCACCCCCTCCCCCGTCTACTTCCTCTCAATACCACTTTCTGAAATAAAGGGAATAAAGGGAAATCATTTTCTCCTAATAGTCCCTGAAACTGGAAATGACACGACAGTGCGGTAAATTCTGTCAAAGGGGCATTCCAGCTCTGCTTAAGTCAACACGAAGCCAGAGAAACAGCTTCATCGGTGGGAGCTTCTCGAGTGACCGATAGAACACAAGGTATCTCAGACACAGAACAATTTGGAATTAATTTTCTGAGACCTGGATTTCCCCTCTCAAAGAAAAGGGATGGTTTGCTCGTGATTTCCACTTTCTATCTCTTATCTACCAATGAGCTCCGATCCAGAAGTAGTATCTGGTACGTCGGTACTCAACAGATACTTGCAGCATTGAACTGAAACTCATTTGGAGAATTTTGTGTTGCTTTGATGTGAGGTGTATCTTGTACTTCGAACAGGATTTAAACAAACAAACAAAAACAACCAAGTTGATGATTCAGAAGAAACATCGACCCTTTGCTAGTTGAGGTCCAAGCACCAGTTCTGAGCTCCATCTTGCTCTGGATATTCAGCAAGCAAAGAGGCCAGGACCCACACCTGCTCTTGTCTTCCTCCAGCTTACTCTCTGCTCCCTCCCAAGGGCAGCCAGGTTGCTCCTGGCCACTGAAAAAAGAAGAGCTTTGCTTTCTTGGTCCTTTGTATGAATCGAGTTATCCTCAACTCTGTCTCCAATTTTCAATTTCATCAAAACCCATCGAGCCATAGTAGGCTGTTCTGAGCGTGTGAACATCAGGCCTGGAGACGCCGGCATGGACTGGTATGTGACTGTCAAATACACCTGAAATGCTCTGATGACTTTTCTTATTTTAAATATCAGATTTTCAGAGCAAGCTATTTAAGATTCATCTCCCTATTTATGCCATAAATAGTTTCATTCCTGACACCTTTCCAGAGGATGGTTCTATGAAGTGCCCTTTTATCAAAAGGCCCTGCAGCCTAAGCAGTTTTGGTCACAATACCCTACTGCACTGACTAAATTAAAAGGACACCTGTGAGATTTTTTTTTCATCCTTTGTTTCTTACGAAATGCTCTAATAAATAGGTTAAATTATCTGTGTCTGAGATAGAAGGTAATACTCTCTCCTTGGCTTCTTCCTCTATTAGAATGCTTTAATAGAAACGAACTCTCATTCCATACAGGGTCTTCCATCCAATTAACAACCCCACGGCATCAAAACTGGACTTGTAATTAACCAATAGCTCTTACTTCCCCCCACAAGTCACCCCAATTTGCTTACTTATATTGCATGCATCTACACCCTTTTTAGATTTCACCTAAATCAGTACCAGAGAGCATAAAAGGTTGTTTTCCAAAGCACTGGGTTATTTATTGGTGGTTCTTTCTAGCAACTTCCTGTAGCTTGTCAGTGTGCAGGCCTGAACTCGGCCAATTACCACAGGTGAAACAGACCGATGCTCCTAAGGAAAATTTGATCAGCTTGGTTTCTCCTTTCTATTACCTCTTGGTTAGAATTTCACAGGGCTTAAATCAAGCGGCATCTCTTTGGGGTTTCAGAGCTGCTTCTTTCTTTATGAGCACAGGGGAAAGGGCAGGGAAATGGCACTCTAATCAAATTCAGACTTCATGCAATTGACGATCGCTGGGTTTTCACATTTGGGTCTGGACTGTTTGTTCAGCTTCAGTGTCAGGCCGTGGATAACAGTGGCCAATAAAGCGTAAAAGCATATGTCCTGTAACATTGCTTCTACTTGTTATCCAGAGGGCCCTGGAGAATCACTGAGAATAATGCAATTAGTAGAAATGTGCCATTGTACAGGAAGGATAAGAGGGAAGAAGACAAGTTTATTTCTGCATATAAGTAACTTAAGTACAGCTTAATCCAGCTGCCTAGTGGACCATCGAAAACCCTTTCACTCCAAAATCAAAATCAAGAGCAGTGGAGTCAAGAATTAGAGCTAATTGAGATTCAGAAAAATGGAAATGTTTTATGTGGCTTAACCAGTATGTCTGCATAAACACTGGATCTCTGCCCAAAGATTTTCCTCGTGGCCTCTGCAATGTTTCTTATCAACATTAGATTTCTATTCAAAGAAATAAATTTTATTTTTATAGTCTCAGAGTACATCCTGGAGTGGAGGGTTGAGCTTAAAATAATAATAGAACTGAGAAGGTCGAACTGTATTATTGTTTCTGGATGCTGGACATCGTGGTGCATGCCTGTGACCCCAGTACTTGGGAGGCTGAGACGGGAGGGTCACAGGTTGGAGGCCTGCCTCAGCAACTTAGTGAGACTTTATTTCAAAATTTTAAAAAATACTAATAAAATAGCCGGATGTGGTGGCGCACACTTGTAATCCCTGCACTTGAGAGGTGGAGACAGGAGGATCGCGCGGGTTCAAAGCCAGCCTCACTGGCTTAAGAGACCCTGTTTCCAAATAAAAATAGAAAAATAGTTCTGGGAGTGTAGCCCGGAGGTAGAAGGGTTTCCAGGAACCCCAGTACCACCAAAAAAAGAAAATAATAATAATAATAGGGGTAATGGTGTAGCTCAGAAGTAGAACTTATCTGGATTCAAACCCCAGTAACACACACACACACACACACACACTCTACTGCGCTGTCTCCCTCTACTGCACTGTCTCTTAGAAAAAAAAATATTATGAACTTCATATATAGTTTTATGTTCACTATTATATGCAGAAGAACATGTTTTGGTAGCAATTTTTCTTCTCAAGAACAGCCTCTGCCTCACCTTCTCCTAGCCATGCTCAGCCTCTCTTCTTCCTTTATTATCTTCCTTAACGCACACTGTTCCTTGCTCTTCTCCTTATGTTTCTCCCCTGAAATCAAGGAGACTGAATATATGCTGCATTCATTATGTCGATCTTTATTCAACCCAGTCTCCTATCTCCTGTGACCATCCCACATTGTTTGTTTCTTTGATTTTAAAATTACATTCTCGGCATGACTTTCATCAGAATTAAGGAATCCAGAGACTGTAAATGTATAGGGTTTCACTTTCTGTAAGTATGATTCCTAGAAGCTCTCTCCTCTCTCTCTCTCTCTCTCTCTCTCTCTCTCTCTCTCTCTCTCTCTCTCTCGTGTGTGTGTGTGTGTGTGTGTGTGTGTGTGTGTGTGTAAGAGATATACAGACTCAGGATTGAACCCAAGGGCATTTTACCTCTTAGCTACTTAGCTATACCCTAGCTCTTTTTATTTTTTTATTTTAAAACAAATCTCATTACATTACAGTGCACCGGCCTTGAACTTGCAATCCTCCTATCATAACCTCACAAGTACTGAGATTCCAGGAGTGCACCACCACTCCTGGCTTCTATTGTTATTTTTGTCATTATACTTGTTATTTGCCTTCCTATAATTATTGTTGTTTTAATTTGAAATGGGGAGGTGAAGTACGGAGAAGGCCTATGAAGAAAAGAGTTGGGGTAAGTGCTGGATGGTTGGGAAGAAGCCTCTTGGGCAGCTTGAAAGTGCCATTTGTCTCATGCTGGCCCCATATATACTCATTCTGTCTGGACCCCACACATTCCAAGCGCTCAGGGCGATGCAAGGTGTCAGCAAACCAGTTCCTTAAATAAACTCCACTACAATGAGAAGGGAATACATGTCACAAGTGGACCATAAGTCAGGAAAATATTCCTTAGTTCTTTGCATCCTGGTTTGCTTTATTATCATTAATAGCGTTACCACTATCAGTAACGACTCATGACAATCTTTTATCCAGGTGTACGACTGTGGAAGCACCACTTACTTGTTTATGGGTGCAAACATCTTAAACATCTGTTGGATCAACCCTCTTAAATGGTTGCCATGTCTACTTCTAAAATAATTAGTTCAACAGCAACAAATCAAATCTTTCCTTGCCACAGAAGCCATCTCTTGTTCCTTTTTATGGGCACTTCGGGAGCAATTTGTGCTTTGTGACTGTAGAAGGGGCTCACAATACCTATTACCCATCTAGAGGTATCTTCATACCTTTGTGGGTTTCCACCAAAGATCGAGAACCCAGTTTAGTCTGAAATTAGAAAAAAAAAATATTTGTCGTACTGTATTTACCAGTCTGTAAAGTTGACTCCTCCATAAAGCGTGCCTCCTGGATCCATATCCTTGTGCAAATTTCCTCCCCTTGAATCCCCAGTCCCTGTGCCTCACTTTTGGTCAGTAAAATGGGGTGGAAATGGTGCTGTGGGACTCCAGAGATGACATCAGGAAAGAGACACACTGCTCTCATCTGGTTCTCTTAGAACTCACACTCCAAAGAAAGCCAGCCATTACTAAGATCTGACTGCTTCAAGATCAACTTCTTTGAACTAGCCCAGCTAGCCAGATGGAGAGTCCGCATGGAGAGACAGATAAGCCTGCCCCATCCCAGCTGGTCCAGCACTCAGAGAAGGTGCCAGACATGGAAGAGGAGAATGCCGTCTTAGATGCTGAATGCCTTCAGATGACTCAGTGGCAGCCTGCACGTGCCTCCAAATGCGGAAGACCCTGAGCCCAGGCATTCCCAAGGAACCATGACAGATCATAGTAAAGCATGGGTGTACACTAAGTTTTATAGTTTTTTGTTTGGTAGCGGCAGCTAATTAAGACATCTGCCTTTCATCAGAGCCAAGCCCTACATCCAACTTGTGCTCAGGAATGACTGTTTTCCTCAGAGTCTCCTTATGGTCTCATAAGAACTGGGAACATTTCAAGTTCCACTCTGGGAGCAAAGGAAGGAACTCGATGGAACTCGTCTATGACAAGGGGCAGAAAGGTTCAAAGACAGCAGCCAAGAGTTACATAGGAAGTCTTAATGGTCTACTTCGTGTGTGTGTGTGTGTGTGTGTGTGTGTGTGTGTGTGTGTGCAGGATTGAACTCAGGGGCATTCCACCTCTAAGTTACACCTCCAGCACTATTGTTTTTTTAAATTTGAAACAGAGTCTCACTAAGTTATCGCATGCTGACCTCAAACCTGTGATTCTCCTGTCTCAGCCTCCCAAGTACTGGGATTACAGGCATGTGCCACCCCACCCAGCTCTGCACCTTCCTTCTTAAGTTAATGTGTATAAGCCAGCAGTTTTGGAGAAGTACATATTAAAATATGAAAAGTAAATCAAATATTTCCAGAAAAACAAGATGATAGTGCATGATACCCATGGTTTTCTCAGTCTAGGATTTATAGTTCTTACTCGCATCTACATTTTAGAACACATGAATATCTCTTCCTCAATCAGCAACAACAAAATGGAATGATAAGCCATGTCTCCTGCGAGTTCACTTGAGACATCTGATGATTTCCCGCTATACATATTGTAGCTTCCACCTTTGTGGAGGGTCAGGGTATGGACCTTCCAGCTGAGTGGGTTTAGGTATCTCATAAAGAACACACTGAGGCTGGACGTGGTGGTGGACACTTGTAATCCCCGCGCTTGGAAGGAGGAGACAGGAGGATCACGCAGGTTCAAAACCAGCTGCGCTGGTTTAAGAGACTCTCTTTCCAAATAAAAATATAAAATAAGTCTGGGAGTGTAGCCCAAAGGTAGAAGGGTTTCCAGAAACCCCAGTACCACCAAAAAAAAAGGAACACATTAGTATAGCTTCTAATATTCTTTTGTTTGGGGCCAAAGGAGATCTGTAGGGAGGAAAGTCATCTAGAAGGATCTGATCAGAGATAATACTTCTCAACAGCATCACTACCATGTGCTCTCACATAGAACCAAAAACAAATCTCTACTCAAGATTTGTTGTTAAGAAAAATGTTTTGTTTTCACATATTATCTCTACAAAGAGGAAGTGTGCATGAGTTGTCAGAAAGTGAGATTTCTATAAAATAATGTCTTTGTTTGCCTTTCCTCCTAGAAAACAAGAAGACCCTTGATTCCTTTTTATACTAGATAGATGGTTCTATCTCTTTTATAAACTTTAGGTGTGTTATAATTATACATCATAATGAGATTCAAACTGATACAAATAATCATGAACACATAACTTGGTGTATGTCTTGAAACTTTTACCTGGTAACAGATTTAGTCTATATAGTCATCCCTCCTTATCCACAGTATTACTTTCTGTGGTTTCAGTCAAACATAGTAAGAAAAAAATTAAATAGAAAATTCTAAAAATAATTTAAAATTTTTAAACTGTATGTCATTCCAGGTATTATATCTCTTTTCAACCCAAATTATTTTGTCCTAAATGTGAATTATTCCTTTGTCCAGCACACCATGCTGTATACACTACCCACCTGCTAGTCATTTAGCAGCCATCTCGGTCATCAGATTTACTGTTGTGTTATCAGAGTGTTTGTGCTTAAGTTATTCTTATTTTACTTCTTAAGAATAGCCCAAAATGCGATACTAGTGATGCTGAAAATTTGTATATAATGATAAGCCATAAAGTGTTTACCTTAAATACCATCTCACATAATTACAAGAAGAAGAAAAAGGTCTCCCTTGTACAGGAGATATCTCGCAAGATATGTCTCAAGATATCTTATTGTACTGTACAATAAGTTATCTTTAACTTATATTGTTAACTTAATAAGTTAACAATAAGTTATTGTACAATAAGTACAATAAGATATCTTGAGAGAAAAAGAGAGAGAAAAAGCCAGGTTGAGAATGGACACCTGAAATCCCTGTATTCAAAAGGCTAAAACAGGGAGATCACAGGTTCAAGGCCAGCCTCAATAATATTTACTTATATTTATTTGTTTATTTATTTATTGCAGTACTAGGGATGGAACCCAAGAGCATTCTACCTTCGAGCTACATCTCCAGTCCTATTTTTATTCTATTTACTTATTTGTTTATTTATTTATTTTAGATGGAACCCCTTCTACCTCCGGACTACACTCCCAGCCTATTTTATATTTTATTTGGAAACAGGGTCTCTTAAGCCAACAAGGCTGGCTTTGAACCTGCACAATCCTCCTGTCTCTGCCTCCCAAGCACAGGGATTACAAGCATGCGCCACCACGCCCAGGTTATTCTTTATTTTTTTTAATTAATTAATTTATTTTTTATTTATTTTTTATTTTTTTTCTGTGATGCCTATATTACTTTATTTTTTTCTTTTTTTAATTTTTTATAGGTGCACTGTATTCATACATCATAGTGGGATACAAACTTTTGTAGACATACATGCACACATTGCCCAGTCAGCCCCCACCCGATCCCCACCCCATTCCCTCCCCATCCCTCCTTCCCATGCTTGGCTTAGTGGTTGACATCTAGTATTATAGCAATTTATCCAAAATTAAAAATGATAATCTCACATAACAGTTTCATTTGTTTGATACCAAGCTTTTGATAACTTAAAGATAACATTTCAATATTTCTTTTTTTCTTTTTTTTTTAGGTAAAACTATCATATATTTATATATTTATATTTCAGGAAAAAAATCTATCCTAATATGCAATATGGACTCTAGATACCCAAAACGATCTCGAAAAAGAACAAAGCTAGAAGATATATATTTTCTGATTTCAAACCATAAAAAGCTACAATAATCGAAACAGTGTAGTATTGTTCTAAAGGCAGATATATAAACCATTGGAGTTAAACAAAAGCCTAGAGCTAAATTCTTCCCTATATTGTCAAGTTATTTTTGACAAGGTTTCCACGAACATTTGGTGGTGGAAATAATAATCTTTTAACTAAATATTGTTGAAAAATAATAATTACATGAAAAAGAATAAAATTGGACCCTTACCTAACATATACAAATATTAACTCAAAATAGATAAAAGACCTAAATATAAATCTTAATACTACAAACTTTTAGAAGAAAATCTGGGTCATAAAACCTCACAACATTGAAATTGGCAGTGATTTCTTGGATATGATTTCAATGGCACAGGCAACAGAAGAGTATACAAACTCCCTAAAAAATAAAAAAATATTGTATATTCAAAGACAATGTAAACAGAGTTAAAAGTTACTGATAGAATGGGATAAAATATTTCAAAATGCTATATCTGAAGGTATATTAATATTCCAACTAGAAATCCTAAAAATTAACAACAATAAAAGCAAACAATACAATTTAGAGATAGGTATAAGACTAACATAAATAATGAATCTCCACAGATAACTAATCTTAGTTGTCTGTTGGATGGAAAATCTTATTTCTCTGGTTCTGGTGTGTGTTACCTATTTCTTCTTTGTAGTTAATCTCTTTGAGTATTTTCTCTAGTGCTGGTTTTGAAGACATAAATTCCTTTAGTTTCTGTTTGTCATGGAAGCTTCTTATTTCCCCATCTAATTTGATAGAAAGTTTTGCTGGGTAGGAAATCTTTGGCTGGAAGTTGTTTTCTTTCAGAGTTTGGAATACGTTACTCCAAGCCCTTCTGGCTCTCATGACTTGGTTTGGGAAGTCTGGAGTGATTCTAATTGGTTTGCCTCTGAATGTCACTTGGCCCTTTGTTTTTGTTGCCTTTAAGATTCTCTGCTTGGCTTTCACATTGGTCATTTTGACAATTATGTGGCATGGGGATCCTCTTCTCCGATCCTGTCTAAAGGGAGTTCTATAAGTTTCCTGGACCTGTGTATCGACCTCTTCCTCTATGTTTGGAAAATTTTCTGCTATTACTTCCTTGAAGAGATTGTTGATCCCTTTGGTTTCACCTTCTTTTCCCTCCTCTATTCCAATTATTCTTAGGTTAGCTCTCTTAAAATGGGCCCATATTTCTTCAATGTCAGATTTCTGCTGTCGAATTTTTTTTTCTAAATTAGAAACTATGCGTTCATTTTTGGATTGATCATCTTCTAAGAGCGAGATTCTATTCTCCATGTGGTCTAATCGGTTGTTTGTACTTTGAATTGAGGCCTTTACTTCATTAATTGCATCCTTTATCTCTTTTTGGCTCTCTCTGAATTCTTTTCGAAACACCTCTATTATTTCTACAGTTATTTTCCTGATTTGATCTTCTAGAAATCTCTGGATTTCTGTTTTATCGGGTTCTGAAGTTGTGGGGTTTTGGGCATTCATTGGTCCATTGTTATTCCTCTTTCCCATGGTTTCAGAAGTTTGTGCCTTCTCTGAGTTCTTCCCTTGGGTCACTAAGACTTCACTTAAGGTGCTCTGGATCTCGAGTCTGTGGTATCTCAGTCCCCACTACTCCTTTACTGGGTTGTATTGCAGAGTCTCAGACCCAGGGAGTCAAATGAGGCTGCTTTAGACCGTGGGGGGTGCCAGGTTGGGCATTCTCCTATGGTGTGATATCTCTGCCACCACCACTCCCCCACTAGGTCAAATCCCTGGGAGTGCAGTACTGGGATTTCTCCTCTGGGGCCCTCAATTTGACTCACTGTTGTTGAGTATGCAGATGGAGCTGTAGTGGACTCAGTGAATTCGCTGCTGCTGCCGCCGGTGGCAATATGGCGTCGCTGCCACACCCTCGGCTGTGAGGCTAGAGTATTTCTTTTCTGGTTTTGAGCTCCGCTCTGAGTCCCTTGGCTCGTTGTAGCTCTCTGGTGATCTTGCCGCTGCCGCTGGCAGTATAGCACTGCTGCCACGTCCTGGGGCATGAGGCCGGTTTATCTCCTCTGTGGCTCTGAGCTCCGTTCTGAGTCCCCTTCTTCTCTTGAGCCTGGTGATTTTTTTGTTTCTCTGGTGATGGTGTTTTCTGGCTATGAAAGGCACTGATTTTGTGGTAATGGAGATTGGTTGTTAGCAGGGCTCTTAAGCCCCACTTTTCTAGGTCGCCATCTTCCCAGAACTCCCTAATTTATTTTTTAAATTGGTGCATTGTAGTCATATATCAATCACATTGGAGTACAAGACTTGAGAGGATATACAAGCACACATCATCCAATTAGCCCTCCTCCAGCCCCCATCCCATTGCCTCCCCCTCCCTCCATCTCACGCTTCTTTGGTGATTTACTTTGATACATTTGTTTATGTACCTCCTGCGTTTTAAAGAGGCTCCGTCCTCCAGTATTACATACCCTCTGATTGGTCACATTAGTTGCTTCACTATAGGGCCCTTTCTATAGCTCAACCTCTTCCTGTTGCCCTTTTCCTCCTAGTTATTGCTGATTAAGAGAAGCGTCTGATTTATATTTTCTGCGATATTTCTCTGTGCATGCTGCGTTGCAAGTACCGATCCCACTCTTGATGGTCCCAGTAGTGGCCTGGCTACTCAGTGGACTGATCCAGACCTCGCTGGCTCAAGCAGCGGCCTTGCCTCATGGGAGGCCCCAGTTCTGGTCTCGCTGACCCCTGCACTGGTCTAACCCCTAAGCTGGCTTTGGTCCCAGCCTTGGAGGCCGCAGGAGTGGCCTTGCCTCACGGCAGGCTTCGATGCTGGCCACTGGCCCCTGCACTGGCCTAACCCCTTGGCAGGATTCCAATCCTGGCCTTGGAGGCCCCAGCACCAGCCTAGCCTCACGGCATGTTCCGTTCCCGGCCTAGGAGGCCCCAGCACTGGCCATGCCTCACAGCAGGCTCCGATGCTGGCCTCGCTCACGGCAGGCTCTGATGCTGGCCTCGCTGGCCCCATTACCGGTCTAACCCTTCAGCAGGCTGTTATCCTGGCCTCGGAGGCCCCAGTACCGGCCTTTCCTCACAGCAGGCTCCGATGCCGGCCTCGCTGGCCCCAGCACCGGCCTAACCCCTCGGCAGGCTCTTATCCTGGCCGCGGAGTTCCGGCCTTGCCTCAAGGCAGGCTCCGATGCTGGCCTCGCTGGCCCCAGCACCGGCCTAACCCCTCGGCAGGCTCCGATCCTGGCCTTGGAGGCCCCAGCACTGGTCATGCCTCATGGCAGGCTCCGATGTCAGCCTCGCTTTCCCCAGCACCGGCCTAACCCCTCGGCAGGCTCTTATCTCAGCCTCGGAGGCCCCAGTACCGGCCTTGCCTCAAGGCAGGCTCCAATCCCGGCCTCGGAGGCCCCAGTACCGGCCTTGCCTCATGGCAGGCTCCGATGTCAGCCTCGCTGGCCCCAGCACCGGCCTAACCCCTTGGCAGGCTCTGATTCCAGCCTCGGAGGCCCCAGTACCGGCCTTGTCTCATGGCAGGCTCCGATGCCAGCCTCGCTGGCCCCAGCACCAGCCTAACCCCTCAGCAGGCTCTTATCCTGGCCTTGGAGGCCCCAGTACCGGCCTTGCCTCATGGCAGGCTCCGATGCCAGCCTCACTGGCCCCAGAACCAGCCTAACCCCTCAGCAGGTTCCGGACCCGACCTCGGAGGCCCCAGCACCAGCCTTGCCTCATGGCAGGCTCCAATGCCGGCCTCGCTGGCCCCAGCATCGGTCGAACCCCTCGGCAGGCTCCAATCCCGGCCACGGAGGCCTCAGTAGTGGCCTTGCCTCACAGCAAGCTCCGATGTCGGCCACTGGCCCTGGCGCCCGCCTAACCTCTCAGCAGGTTCCGATCACTGTCTCTTTGGTTATTATTTCAAAGGTTCCAGGTGTAATGTATCAGATGTCTGCCTCCCCTGAGTACTGGCCACTGGCTTTGCCACTGCCTCCACCATTTCAAATCCTTCCCAGGCTCTTTTTCCACTCTGAATGTTGTCCAGTGTTCCTAAGCATGCGTGATGGTAGCATTCGACATTTGGTGTAATTTCTCCAAAAAAATAAGGTTGGTAGGATCCGGTTTCTGCTTCTCCTGAATACAAGTCTCCACCACCATCGCGGAGAACTCTTTCAACACGGCCTTTCTCCTTGGTCTCCGCTAAACTCTCTCCTTACAGGTGATGTCTGAAATTCTTAACAATATAGAGAAATAGCAGTCCTCTTTCATGGGGAATTTTTCCATAAGTTCCAGTGCATTTAGATAAGTTTTGTCTGCATCTCCAGTGTCCTGGCATCCATAACGGCTTTCATACCTCCTCTCCAATATTTTTTTCTTTTTCTGTTCCTTTTTGTTTTTTCGCTTTTTAATAAGAGAAGACAGTATATGTGGTTTGAGGAGGTAGTGGGATCAGGCACTCAGTAGCACTGTAACCCTATCGGTTTCCCCATGGGTCCAGAGTGATCCGCACTACTCCGCCTGGGGCCCAGCGACCCCTGCCCGGAACACAGGGTACTGAGCCCGGTTTCTCCAGGGGTCTGGCGTGTAACGCGCATTTCGGCCTGGGGCCCAGAGTCTCGCGACCCGGACCCTGACTGGCGTGCCCCGCCTGACCCCCGCCAGGGTCCCAGGGTACTGGGCCCGGTTTCTCCAGGGGTCTGGCATGCTACGCATGTTCCGGCCCGGGCCAGAGTCCCGCGACCTGGGCCCCAGCTGGCATGCCCCGCACAACCCCCGCCCGGAACCCAGAGTCATACTGGGCCCGGTTTCTCCAGGGGTCTGGCATGCTACGCTCAGTTCGGCCCAGGGCCCAGAGTCCCGACCCAGGCCCCGGCTGGCATGCCCCGCGCGCGACCCCCGCCCAGAACCCAGCGTCTTACTGGGCCCGGTTTCTCCAGGGGTCTCTAGGTTTATTTTGAAACAGGGTCTCACTGAGTTGCAAAGGGCCTCACTAAGTAGCTGAGGCCGTCCTCGAACCACGATCCTCCTGTCTCAGCCTCCCAAATGCTGGGATTATGCTGGGCGTGGTGACGCAAGTTTGTAATCCCCACGCTTGGGAGGCAGAGACAGGAGGATTGTGCAGGTTCGAAGTCAGCCACGCTGGCTTAAGAGACCCTGTTTCCAAATAAAAGAAAGATATAAAATAGGTCTGGGAGTGTAGCCCGGAGGTAGAAGGGCTTCCAGATATCCCAGTACCACCAAAAAAATAAATATATAAATAAATAAATAAATAAATAAATAAATAAATATTCTAATGCTGGGATTACAAGCATGCGCCACCATACCCGGCTCAGCCTCAACAATTTAGCAAGGCCTTGAGGATCTTAGT
The DNA here is from genome assembly GCF_963383645.1 of Muscardinus avellanarius. Taxonomy (NCBI): domain Eukaryota; kingdom Metazoa; phylum Chordata; class Mammalia; order Rodentia; family Gliridae; genus Muscardinus; species Muscardinus avellanarius. Next base: position 53,148,229 of record NC_137794.1, read on the forward strand.
GAGACCCTATTTCAAAACAGAAAATAATATAGGGCTGGAAGTACAGCTCTGAAATAGAGTGTCCCTGGGTTCAATCTCCAATAGTACAAACACACACACACATACACACACACACGGAGTGAGCGTATGTACTTTACTTTTCTTAAGGTGCCTAATTTATAAAGTAAACTTTAGCATAGGCACATATGTATAGAAACCGTTATACATAGGTTTTGGTAGTGTCCTAGGAAGTCTTGGAGCATATGCATCATAGATAAAGGGTAACTGCTGACTACTGTGATCTCAAGCACTTTAGAAAGTAAGCTAGGGCTGGGCATGGTGGCACACGCTTGTAATCCTAGCATTTGGGAGGCTGAGACCGGAGGATCGCGATTCGTGGACAGCCTCAGCTACTACTTAGTGAGGCCCTCTGCAACTTAATGAGACCCTGTTTCAAAATAAAGAACAAAATAGGGCAGGGGGTGTAGCTCGGAGGTCAAATGCCCCTGGGTTCCATCCCCAGACCAGCAAAAAAAAGAAAAGAAAAGAAAAGAAAAGAAAAGAAAGCTAGGACCCAAGTCTAATAAATTCACTGGGCTATAGCTACCAACCCATCAGCAAAACTGAGCCATCTAAAAATGATGACTTTGGGTGCCTTGGTGCCAGGGTTCCAGGGCTATTTCTGGGTTCCCCACTATAAGCTAGGTCTTGTGGATGCTTCCTGACATCTGAGCCTGGCACTATCACCAACAGTCTCCACAGCCAGGAAACTCACCTGCTTCCCACTGCAGCTCCAATGGTCTTTCTAATAAAAGACTGTTGTTTAAAGGAATGGGATATCTGTCCCCTATATGTTTATAGCTCACAAATTTTCTCTTTTAAAACATTATATACCTCTGTGGAGAATTGGGTCTTTGAGGCTTTTATAATTTAGAAAAAGTATATGTAATCAGACCCTTCTGAGCTACTTTACTCTCTAAAGATTTACACTTACCCTCTACTTATTAGTAAAGGAAGGCTCATGGGAATGAGAGGAAGAGAGAACATTAATTGTGCAGCAAGGATCTCTTATACAAAAGATATGGTTAACCCAGGTTGCGTGCAGGGAAAAAAAAAAAAACTGAGCTTGATTAACAAACAGACCCAGATTTAAATCTATGCTGGGCTTCTGTGCACACGTACTGGATTCTCTTGCTCTGCTGCTCCAGAATAATAAAGGTAAAAATACCAACCCAAGCACAAAGAGAATGCTCAGAAACGGTGCTCAGAAGGAAGAGTTATGGTAAAGATAAAATTAACTCTGCAAGCCAGGTGTGGTGGCGCATGCTTGTAATCCCAGGATTTGGGAGGCTGAGACAGGAGAGTCGTGGTTCGAGGACAGCCTGAGCTACCTTCTGAGGTCTTTGAAACTCAATGAGACCCTGTTTCAAAATAAAAAATAAAAAATAGGGATGGGGGTGTCGCTCAGAGGTAGAATACCCCTGGGTTCCATCCCCAGTACCGCAAAAATAAATAAATAAATAAATAAATAAATAACTCTGCAAATTAGTCACTAAAATCTAGAAAACATAGAATTGTCTATATTTGAAATGATGAAAATATTAGGACATCTGAGTTCTCTTAATTATTTATAAGAAGAAAATGAACGGAGGTTTAAAAAAAGCACAGCACATATCAAGTGTTCAATAAAATGCCCCTGCTCTATCATTCATACCAGAAGGGGTATATACACGTGTGAAGCATTCTGTACACGCAGGGAGAAACCCCGAGGAATGAGTGGTGGGGAAAAGGATGAACCAGTAGGTTTAGGGGAGGTTGCTCTCTAATAAAACCAGAAGTAATAGTCAACACTTGGTAGTTTCCGAGACTAAAAAAATCATCTTACAATTGCTCTTGTCTGACTTGTACGTGGAGTGCATTCCAATGTGACTGACACGTCTTACTACATGTCTACTTGATTTTGCTATTTTTATTTAGCTGAAAAGAAATCAGGGCACAATCCAGGGTATAACATCTGCATCGAAAGCCCATATGTGCTGTTTATTTTTATGAATCAAGCACTCTGTTTATATTTATTTGCTCTTAATTTGAGCCCTGAACTAGAATTTTTTCTTTTGAAGCTATCTAGTTAATTGTAAGACACATAAACTAGAGACTGAAACACATCCCAGGCCCATTATTATGAATGTTTGTAATTGATGTCAAAAGAAACTCTTTTTTATCTATAAGAAAAAAACACAGAGTTGTGTATGTCATAAGAAGTATAAATATGAGATTGGAATTTGAGATTCTTCTCATATTATTAGGAAGTTGTGACTGTAAATGAAATCTCCCCCCAAAATGTCCATTTACTTAATATAGATTCATCTCAATTGGTTAAAGGCTAAAAATACTAGGAATAAACTGATAATTTGATGTTGTTTTGGGAAAGATACATCCTTATTTTGATAATGAAACAAAAATTGTTATATAGCAATGAGTCTTCACTTTGGTCAGGCTTGTTTCTGCTGCTTAATGATTTCTAGTAGGTCATAATGTATTAATTCTAATTTTTCTCATTTAGCACCATTCTCTAAGCCACTCCGCCCCTTTGGTGTAACTCCTTTTAAATACCAACATTTCAGCAAGACTCCTATTCCCATTATAATCGTGTTCTCCAGGAAGAAAAACTTGCTTCCTCAGTCAGAGATTCCACTTCACTCCAGTCATGTTCTAAATGTGCTTTCAAAAGCCCGTAGGTGTCTGGACTTGCCAGACATATATTCTGATTTATTTTTGGTCTGAAAATTTAGTCCTGATTATAAGAAGGACTGAGAAAGAGTATATCTAAACTTGTCACCACCACTAAAAAAAAAAAAAAAAAAAAAAAAAAAAATTTAAATTCCAAACTAAAACCAGACTGGAAGGGAATTAAATTTTGAAATATTTGCTTTGTTTTTACTTTCATTTTCTAAATACTTAAATATTTTTACAGTGCAAAAATTTCTTAAGACAATCAATGTTGCCCACCATTGTGGGGCACATTTATAATCCCAGTAACCTGTAATCGCAATACTTGGGAGGCTGAGACAGGATCCCAGGTTCCAGGCCAGTCTCAGCAATTTAGCAAGACCCTATTTCAGACTTAGTAAGTAAATAAATAAATAAATAAATAAATAAATAAATAAATAAATAGGCCAACATATATCTCAGAGGTAGAATGCCCCTAGGTTCAAGCCCTAGTACACCCCCAAAAAACACACAATGTTTTGTGTATATCTTGCTTTGATATCCTCAAAAAATCTCAAAATTATGTAGTATAAATATTTTTATGTATTATTTCTTTTTTTTTTTTTTTTTTTAAATTTTATTTTATTGGTGCACTGTATTCATACATCATAGTGGGATACAAACTTTTGTAGACATACATGCACACACCGCCCAGTCAGCCCCCACCCGATCCCCACCCCATTCTCTCCCCATCCCTCCCTCCCATGCTTGGCTTAGTGGTTGACATCTAGTATTATAGCAATTTATCCAAAATTAAAAATGATAATCTCACATAACAGTTTCATTTGTCTGATACCAAGCTTTTGATGACTTAAAGATAACATTTCAATATTTCTTTTTGCTTTCTTTCTTACCAGAGAATATTTTTTTCTTTTTTTTAGGTGAAACTATCATATATTTATTTTTCAGAAAAAAATCTATCCTGATATGGAATATGGACTCTAGATACCCAAAACAATCTCGAAGCAAAAACAAAGCTAGAGGATGTATATTTTCTGATTTCAAACCATATAAAGCTACAATAATTGAAACAGTGTAGTACTGTTCTAAAGGCAGATATATAGACCATTGGAGTTAAATACAAGCCTAGAGCTAACTTCTTCCCTATATTGTCAAGTTATTTTTGACAAGGTTTCCACGAAGATTTGGTGGTGGAAATAATAATCTTTTACTAAATATTGTTGAAAAATAATAATTACATGGAAAAGAATAAAATTGGACCCTTACCTAATCCCACATACAAGTATAAATTCAAACTAGATAAAAGACCTAAATATAAATCTTAAGACTATAAACTTTTAGAAGAAAATCTGGGTCATAAAACCTCACAACATTGAAATTGGCAGTGATTTCTTGGATATGATTTCAATGGCACAGGAAACAGAAGAATATACAAACTCCCTAAAAAATAAAAGAAAATATTGTATATCCAAAGACAATGTAAACAGAGTTAAAAGTTACTAATAGAATTGGATAAAATATTTCCAAATGCTATATCTGAAGGTATATTAATATTCCAACTAGAAATCCTAAAAATTAACAACAATAAAGGCAAACAATACAATTTAGAGATAGGTAAAAGACTAACATAATGAATCTCCACAGATAACCAATCTTAGTTGTCTGTTGGATGGAAACTCTTGTTTCTCTGGTTCTGGTGAGTGTTACCTATTTCTTCTTTGTAGTTAATCTCTTTGAGTATTTTCTCTAGTGCTGGTTTTGAAGACATAAATTCCTTCAGGTTCTGTTTGTCCTGGAAGCTTATTATTTCTCCATCTAATTTGATAGAAAGTTTTGCTGGATAGGAAATTTTTGGCTGGAAGTTGTTTTCTTTCAGAGTTTGGAATATGTTACTCCAAGCCCTTCTGGCTCTCATGACTTGGTTTGGGAAGTCTGGAGTGATTCTAATTGGTTTGCCTCTGAATGTCACTTGGCCCTTTGTTTTTGTTGCCTTTAAGATTCTCTGCTTGGCTTCCACATTGGTCATTTTGACAATTATATGGCGTGGGGATCCTCTTCTCGGATCCTGTCTAAAGGGAGTTCTATAAGTTTCCTGGATCTGTGTATCAACCTCTTGCTCTATATTTGGAAAATTTTCTGCTATTACTTCCTTGAAGAGATTGTTGATCCCTTTGGTATCACTTTCTTTTCCCTCCTCTATTCCAATTATTCTTAGGTTAGCTCTCTTAAGATGGGCCCATATTTCTTCAATGTCAGATTCCTGCTGTTGGATATCTTTTTCTAGATTAGAAACTATGCATTCATTTTTGGATTGCTCATCTTCTAAGAGCGAGATTCTGTTCTCCATGTGGTCTAATCGGTTGTTTGTGCTTTGAATTGAGGCCTTTACTTCATTAATTGCATCCTTTATCTCTTTTTGGCTCTCTCTGAGTTCTTTTCGAAGCACCTCTATTATTTCTACAGTTATTTTCCTGATTTGATCTTCTAGAAATCTCTGATTTTCTGTTTTATCAGGTTCTGATGTTGTGGGGTTGTGCACCTTCATTACTTCAGTGTTATTCCTCTTTCCCATGATTTCGGAGGTTTGTGCCTTCTCTGGGTTCTTCCCTTGGGTCACTATGGCTTCACTTAAGGTGCTCTGGATCTCGAGTCTGTATTATCTCAGACCCTACTACTCCTTTACTGGGTTGTATCACAGAGTCTCTGACCCAGGGAGTCGATAGAGGCTGCTTTAAACTATGGGGGGTACCAGGTTGCACGCTCTCCTATGGTGTGATATCTCTGCCACCACCACTCCCTCACTGGGTCAAGTCCCAGGAGGCACAATACTGGGATTTCTCCTCTGTGGCCCGCAATTTGACTCACTGTTCTTGAGTACGTAGATGTAGCTGTACTGGACTCGGTGAATTCACTGCTGCTGCCGCCGCCAGTGGCAATATGGCGCCTCTGCCACGCCCTCGGCCATGAGGCTGGCGTATTTTTTCTTCTCTGGTTTTGATTTCCACTCTGAATCCCTGCAGCGTGTGCTGAGCTCAGCCACTGGGAGCTTTAAATGCTGTCTGCGCCGAAAGATCCCGCCTGGCTGTTCCGCATTGGCTCACCTCGGCTTGCTGTAGCCGTCCGCTGAGTTTGCCGCTGCCGCCGGCAGTATGGCGCTGCTGCCGCGTCCTCGGGCGCGTGTGTCTCCTCTGTGGCCCTGAGCTCTGTTCTCAGTCCGCTTTCTCTCTGGAGCCTGGTGGTTTTTTTGTTTTTCTGGTGATGGTGTTTTCTGGCTATGAAAGGCGCTCTTTTTGTGGTAATGGAGATTGGTTGTTAGCGGGACTCTTAAGCCCCGCTTTTCTCGGTCGCCATCTTCCCGGAAGTCCCGTATTATTTCTAATCACCATTGCAAACCAAGTAATATATTCAGACAATATACTTTGGTCAGATATTCCTTTCTAAATAATATGATAAAAAACCAATGGTCATTTGGTTTTTTTTTTTTTAATTTTTGTGTCTTCCCAACTTATTATGCAACAGAGTGGTTTCTTTATAGGATTAGTTTTGAAGATAGAATGAGATCAAGTATGTAAAATTCTACTTTAAACTGCAAAATGGTCTAATATGAATATAATTAGCTAATTCACATTATTCAAAATCTCAGGATATGAGACTAAAAAAGAGAAATAAAAGAGGAAAAAATCTACATGAAGGAGATTGAAGATCAAGAAGCCCCTTGGACTTGAAGACAGGCAGGAAGGGCCTATTTAGGTGTAGGTGTCGGAGCTGGCACAGTCCAGGCATCTGCCAGGCATCCCGTCTGTGATGTAGGCACAGCCTTGACACCCCATGGCTGCCCACCCACCGCCTTTATCCAGCCCTGCTCTGCCATGTGTTGCTTCACATCTTGGAAGGGCCAGGTTTCAAAGTGAAGAAGTCTGAAAACTTTTGTGACCTGTGACTTGTGAACAAGTCAGAAAATTAGCTAAATTAGTCAATTACGCAGAAAAATTGTTCTTGTTTTTTGTTGGTTTCTTTTATTTTAGTTTATTAAAGTCTTTGTCCTGAAACCACAATATGATAATATGTAGTATTAAAAGAAACAGGAGCTAAGAAATATCACAGTTCAGAAAATAAGGCTGACGATGCAAGGTCTGATTATAAGTGTGCCTAACTCCTTGAGGGAGTTTATTTTTACTTTTTAATGGCGATTTTTCATAAAATAATTTTTGCATATATGCCTACTATTACAGAAGTTGCCTCCAAGAAACACCATTATGTTTGTATTCTACCATAGTATTGATGCTCTGTTTTCGATTTTGCCTATTTCTTATAAGACACAAGAATTGATTGAAGATGTGATATTTTGCCCAAGATTGAATAGCTAAGCATGCTAGAAGCTCAGCATTATGTAACTGTTTTTATCTACACATCCCAAGTCCACTTCATCAGCCTCTTCTCAGGGTAACAGTCTGAGCTATTCGGTTTGTTCCCTCAACTGTTGTCCTACAACAGCTTTGTCTGGGGTCACCTAGAACCACCCAACATTCAAAAAGTGTCATCATTTGGTCCTTCTCCTCCATGACAGCACTGCTTAACAAGCCTTCCCACTGAGACTCTGGACTCGCAAGACAGTACACCATCCTTGCTTTATATTGTTTTCTCTGCAAATTCCTCTCCTTGCCCTGCCCTCTTAAACAGTGATTCTCACAAAGCTTCATTCATCCACCTTCAGGTCCAGGACTGGGGAGATCTGAGATGTCAACCTAGATGGGCTCCATTTGTGTTTAATCACCACAATTCCTTAGGACAGCTCTTCTCTTCAAATGACCCAAGCGTCGTTTGCAAACTGGTAAATCCCAAATTCGAATTTCACGTTCGATCTGTTGTAAAAGTCTGCCTATTGTAATTCTTCAATCTTTGAATCTCTTTGCCTTCATATCCCATTGACATTTCTCCTTCATAACCAAAGTAATATTGTAATTAGTCCCCTTGACTTCAGCCTTAGCACTTCCAAACAATTCAATACACTACTGCCCAAGTGATATTTCTAAATTGCTAATCTGAGCATATTGATTCCAAGATAAGATTAGTAAGAGAGCCCCACTACCCATTGCCTTTCAGCATGAAGTTTGAGATGTCCTAAAAAGCCACCAAGCATCCCACAAGGGTGTCTAGAGTTTGCCTTCAGCTTCCTTCCCCAGTATTATCCTTTTTCTCTCACATACAGGTATCCACTCTGACCAGATACCAAATATTCCATGCTCTTTCTTACTTCTGTACCTGTTCAGGTGCTCCTAATTTTTCCTTTGATAGCCTTTGTCATCTTCTCTGCCTCATTAACCCTCAGACATTTACAAAGGCACTCCAGGTGACACCTCCTCCAGGGAGCTATCCCAGACACTCCAGCAGATTCTGGGCATACCATTCGATAGGCCCTCTACCAGACTATATTATCTCATCTGTTTACCTGCCCCGTGAGGGTAGCGACCACACCCCTGTGTCTCTGAATCCCAGTGCCATGGTCAGCATCTGGAAAAGTGCCGGTGCCAACCTTTTGGTAAATGAATAAATTACTGAATGAACTGAACTATAATTTATTAGGTCATCCCCGCCAATCTATATCTTGAGCCCCAAACTCTCCCTGCAGTCCCATATTTTCAACCAACAGATGCACATATCTACTTTGGTATACCATTGTCACTTCAAAACTCAAACACCTAAAAATAAATTTGTCATCTTCACTCCGAAGCAAGATCCTCTCTGTCATTTCTATTTCTATTCCTGGTACCAGCATTCTATCAATCAAGCCTCCTCAGAGCCTTCGAGTTTCCCCAGGCTGCTTCCTGTCTCCACCTTGCATGTAAAATCTTTCTTCAAATCTAGCCCATTTGTCTTTCTTGGTACTTGCCCCTTTCCTACCCACCCCCACTGCCTCCGTTCCAGACTTTCATATCCAATCCTGGAATGTTCTCCTCATGATTTCTCTAGGATTTTCCCTGTCTCGTGTATGTAACACACAACTTCCAAATGCTTCCTAAACTATGGCTTTCATTTCATCAGATCTTTTTAAAATTGGTCAGTGGGTCTCTATCTCTAAGTAGTAGAGAATACTTTTGTTATCTGTGCCTTGCTCCATCTGCACTAAAAATTAGCTCCTTGGGACAGAAACTGGGTGTCTGTGTCTACTGACTGTCTCATACAGGCAGATCCTTCAGACATACTGTTAAATAGATGAACTTGGCTAGGCTTGGAGCACACATCTGTAATTCCAGTAGTTGAGAACCAGGAAGATCACAAGTTCCAGGCCAGCATCAGCAGTTAGAGAGACCCTCAACCACTTAGTGGGACCTGTTTCAAAAATAAAATAGGTCTGTGGGTATACCTCAGAGTTAGAATGCCCCTGAATTCAATCTCCAGTACTAAAAAAAAAAGAAGAAGAAAGAAAGAAAGAAAGAAAGAAAGAAAGAAAGAAAGAAAGAAAGAGCCAGGCATGGTGGTGCATGCCTATAATCCCAGTACTTGGTAGTTTAAGACCAGTTCTCAGGTTCAAAGACAGCCTTCAGCCAGAAACTTAGCAAGACTGTCAGCAACCTAGTGAGACCTTGTTACAAAAAAGAAAAATTATAAAGGGGACAGGGTCCATAGCTTGAAGGTAAACTGCCTCTGGGTACAATTCTCAGTACCACTATACATACATACATACATACATACATACATACATACATACATACAATAAAAATAGATAAACTTGACTCCAGCTTTATTTTCTTTGTTTCAAATGCCCTTGTAATGCATTGGCCTGCTTTCTGAAAAGAATGCATTCTTTCACCACAAGAAATTTTAAACAAGTTTTTCATTATCTCCTGGAGAATTTCCTTTATTTACATAGGTCTTTATGTCATGTTTTCTGAGAAAACTCCTCCCTAAAAACCTTTCCATCTCCTCTCCACTTTCAGAAAGCATGCCCAACTTTCAAATCCCACTTTCCTGCATAATCTCATCCTCTTAATTAAAACAGAGAACTTCCAAAATTGGCAGGGGCTTCCCTTGAGTATCCAGTGCAATATACCCATGGATGCATATAGAAAACTACATGCTGTCTAGGAAAAAATCATCAGAAAAGATGACAGTTAATAGTGCCCAAGGTTCATACACAGCTAGGAATAGAACCTGTTTCCACAGCCAGCTTGGAAAAGCTTGCAGTTCACTGTGTGTTTAGTAAAGTACACAGAAAGCTCATGCCTCTGGAAGGAAGAGTAAGTAGCCCTAAACTGAGACTTCACACCTAGCTAGCACATAAACTGAAAAAATCAAGATTTAAAGGAAGCAAACTATTTTACATAATGTAACAGCATCCCAGAATATATGTAAGAAAAATACTCTAAAATAGAAAAATATCTAGCACCTAATAAGTTAAAATTTATAAGGACATTCAGTCAAAACTCCCTAGCATTCAAATAATCAGAAAAATATGACCTATAATGACAAGAAAAATCAATAACTCTAACATAGATATTAGAATTAGCATTTAAAAGATTAAAGATAAAGAGAACTAAACTTCATGGACTATTTATATTACAATATGTTCAATAAAATACTAATATTAGATTATACATTGCAGAAGAAAAGACTAGTGAACTTGAAGAACTAGTAATAAAAACTATCCAAAATAAATATATAGAGAAAAAAGAATCAAAACATAAACAGAGCATCAGCTAGCTGTGAGATGACTTTAAGAATATAAGTGAAAGGGAGCCGGGCGTGGCGGCACATGCTGTAACCCCAGCATTTGGGAGGCAGAGCCCGGAAGATCATGGTTCATGGACAGCCTCAGCTACTTAGTGAGGCCCTTTGCAACTCAGTGAGACCCTGTTTCAAAAAACAAAACAAAACAAAAGACTAAAAAATAGGGCTAGGAGTGTAGCTCGGAGGTACAACCCCCCTGGGTTCCATCCCTGGTACTGCAAAAAGAAAAGAAAAAAAGAATATAAGCAAAAGGAAATACATTAAAAAAAAATGGCCAACCTTTTCAAATTTAATTCAATACAATAATTCTACAGGTCAAGGAAACTCACAGAGCCCCCAAGCACAAGAAATACAAAGAAATCTATGCCAAGCCCCATCATAATCTAATTGCTCAAAATAGTGATAAAGAGAAAATCTTGAAAGCAGCCCAAGAAAAGACATTATATTCAGAACAAAGACAAATATGAAAACTGATCTATCATTGCCAAGAAAATTTAGAGAAAATTCTTCACAGACAAGAGAAGGTATATCATTTAAAAATAGAGATCTACATAAAGGATTAAAGGTCACACAGGAAATGGTAACTACAGAAGTAGATATGATTTTTTCTTATTATTTTAATCTCTTTACAAACCTACATATCTAGACCAAATAAAGTTTATAATGTATGTTGAAGTAATGTTGAAGTGAAATATATGGAAGCAATAGAAAATATGTTTGAAGGAAAGAGTGGAATTATACTACCATAAGATTTTTATACTATATATGAAGTCATATGCCTTGCTTGTATACAAATATAAGTTAAGGTATATATTATGAACCCTAAATTAACTACTAAATAAATAAAACAGCTAATATAGTAGGCCAACAAAACAGACAAAATGGAATCACAAAAAATTCAATTAATCTAAAAGAAAACAAAAAGAAAGAAAGAAAGAAAGAAAGAAAGAAAGAAAGAAAGAAAGAAAGAAAGAAAGAGAAAGAAAGAAAGAAAGACTGGAAAACAAATAGCAAGATGGTAGGGCAAAATCTAAATATACAAATATTCACATTAAATATAAATGAACTAAGAAGCCTCTTTTAAAAGGCAGAAGTTCTCAGATTAAACTGCAAGCCCCAACTATATTCTAGCTGTAATAAATATACTTTTCATAAAGACCACAAACAAGTTCAAATTAAATTTATAAAAAAATTATATTGTGCTATTGCTAACCAAAATAAGGCTGAGTGGCTATATAAATACCAGATAAAGCAGATTTTAAAGTAGAGAATATGACCATGTTCATAGGTTTTGAAAGACTTAATAGTGTTAAGAAGTCAGTTCCTCCAAAATTGATCTAAAGATTTAATATATTCTCAACCAAAATCTCAGCAGGAATTGCTTTAAAACTTGACAAAATAGTAGCCATCATGGTTGTGTATTCCTATAATCTCAGAATTGGTAGGCTAAAACAGGAGAATCATAAGTTGAGGCAGCCTCAGCAACTTAGTGAGACCTTATCTCAAAATAAAAATGTCAAAAGATCTGGGGATGTAGTTCAGAAGTCGAATGCACCTAGGCTCAATCCCCAGTACCACACATACACACAAAAATTAGAATAACAATACTAACTCATTTCAAGAGTAATTTCTAGTGATAGTGATCATAAGAGTATGGTAATTGATACAAAAATAGGCAGGGTAGCAGAAAAAAAGAGAAAGTCCAGAAATTATTTCTAAACATACATCAACAACTAAGTTTTGACAAATGTACAAAGGCAATTTGCCAAAGAAATGGTAGACTCTTCAACAAATATTTTTGGAAAACTAAACACCCATAGGCAAAAACAAAAGTAACAATAACAACAAAAACTGATCGTATGCAAAAAAAATCATTCAAAATGGATCACAGATCAAAAAGTAAAACCATAAACTTTCTAGAAGAAAACCTTTGTAACCTTGGATTAGTAAAAATATTAAATATAATTACAATGTAATCCATAAAAAATTAATAAATTTGGTTTCATTTAATTTAAAACCTTCTGCTCTACAAACGCACCATGAGCAAGAGACTGGGAGAAAATATTTTTAAATAATACATAAAAAAATTTTTTAAGAATATAAAGTTTTCTTTGGTTCCGTTTATGTGATTAATTACATGGATAAATTTTTGTATGTTGAACCAGCCTTATATCCCTGGGATGAACCCTACTTGATCATGGTGAATGATTTTCTTAATGTGGTTTTGAATGAGAGTTGCTAATATTTTGTTTAGCAGTTTTGCATCCAACTTCATCAATGATATAAGCCTGTAGTTTTCCTTCCTTAAGCTGTCTTTATTTGGTTTTGGTATTAATTTGATGTTGGCTTCAATGAAATGTATTTGGGATTGTCCCATTTCTTTCTATTTCATGAAATAGATTGAGGAGTATTGGGATTAGCTCTTCTATAAAGGTTTTATAAAATTCACTTGGGAAAACATCCAGTCCTGGGCTTTTCTTTGATGACAGGCTCTTTATTGCTATTTCAATCTCTTTTATTGCTATTAGTTTGTTTAAATTTTCTATATCTTCTTTACTTAGTTTAAGAATGTTTTGTCTAGAAATTTGTCAATTTCTTCCAGGTTTTCCATTTCATTGGCATATAGTTTTCAAAATAGTTCCTGATAATCCTCTGGATTTCTACACTGTCAGTGGTAATATCTCCTTTTTTGTCTCTTATCTTTGTAATTTGAGTTGATTCTTCTCTCTCCTCTTCTCTTTCTTCTTCTTCTTCTTCTTCTTCTTCTTCTTCTTCTTCTTCTTCTTCTTCTCTCTCTCTCTCTCTCTCTCTCTCTCTCTCTCTCTCTCTCTCTCTCTCTCCGTTAAGTTGGCTAGTGGTTTATCTATCTTGTTAATTTTTTTTGAGAAACCAGCTTTTGGGTTTGTTGATTTTCTATATATTTTTATTCTCTTCTTTGTTGATTACTGCTCTGATTTAATAATTTTCTGTCTTCTACTGGCTTTTGGGTTAGACTATTCCTGTTTTTTAAGGGCTTTGAGGTGTGTCATTAAGGTTATTTATTTGGTGATTTTCTATTCTTCTTATGTGGGCACTCAGTGATCATTTCAATAGATGCTGAAAAAGCATTTGACAAAATCCAACATCCATTTATGCTAAAAAGCACTACAGAGAATTGGAATAGAAGGCAGTCAACATAAAGGCAGTCTACAATAGGCCCACAGCCAACATCATAGTAAATGGGGAAAAACTGCAAGAATTCCCCCTAAAGACAGAAACAAGACAAGGATGTCCATTATCACCAATTCTTTTCAAAATAGTACTTGAGACTGTTGCCAGAGCAATAAGGCAAGAAAAGGAAATGAAAGGAGTACAAATAGGGAAATAAGAACTCAAAATTTCACTATTTGCAGATGACATGATACTATACTTAGAAGACCCAACAAATTCAACCAAAAGGCTTATAGAATTGATCAACAAGTTCAGCATGGTGTCTAGATACAAAATCAATCTTAAAAAATTGAAAGCTTTTCCATATACCAACCATAAATCCACTGAGAAAGAAATCCTGAAAACACTTCCACTCAGGATATCTCACAAAAAAATAAAATACTTAGGAATAAACCAAGGAGATAAAAGACCTCTACAAAGCAAATTATAAAATATTGAAAAAATAAATTGAAGAAGACCTTAAAAGATGGAAAGATCTTCCATGTTCATGGGTAGGCAGACTAAATATCATCAAAATGGCCATACTTCCAAAAGTGATCTAAAAATTCAACGCAATACCCATTAAGTTACCAAGGTCATTTCTCACAGACATAGAAAAATCAGTCTTTAAATTCATTTGGAACAACAACAAAAAAAAAAAAGAAATAAGAATAGCCAAAGTAGTTCTCAGCACAAAAACCATGCAAAAGGAATCACAATACCTGACTTTAAACTATACTACAAAGCCATAGTAATAAAAACCATGTGGTACTGGCACAAAAACAGATACACAGACCAATGGAACAGAAGACTCAGAAACAAATCCTCATACTTACAGCCAATTGATTTTTGACAAAGGGGCCAAAAAAAAATACACTGGAAAAAAGATAAAATGTTCAACAAAAGGTGCTGGCAAAACTAGATAACCATATGCAGAAAAATGCAAATAAGCCCCACTTTCTCACCCTGCACAAGAGTCAATTCAAGATGGATCAAAGACTTGGAAATTAGACCAGAGAGACCTCGAGGCTCCTTGAAGAGGGCATAGGTCCAACACTGTAACATACAGGCACAGGTAAAAACTTTCTAAATAAGATTCCAAAGGCACAAGAAACTAAGAGGGGAATCAATATGTGGGATTGCATTAAACTGAAGAGCTTCTGTACAGCAAAGGAGACTATTAATAACCTCAACGGAGAGCCAAAAGAATGGGAGATTTTTGCCACCTACTCCTCCAATAGAGGATTAATATCTAAAATATATAGAAAACTCAAGAAACTCAGCACTAAGAAAACAAATAACCCAATCAAAAAATGGGCAAGTGAACTAAATAGACACTTCGTGAAGGAAGAAATTCAAATAGCCAATAAATGCATGAAAAAATGCTCAACATTAGCAATCAAAGAGATGCAAATCAAAACTATCCTGAGATTTTACCTAATTCCAACTAGAATGGCAATCATTCAAAACACAAACAGCAACAAATGCTGGTGAGGATGTGGAGAAGTGGGAACTCTAAAACACAGTTGGTGGGACTGCAAATTAGTGCAACCACTTTGGAAAACTGTATGGAGGATCCTCAGAAGAATGGAAGCAAACTTACCATTTGATCCAGCAATACCACTTCTGGGTATCTACCAAAAAGAATGGAAACCAAACTACTAAACTAATGCATGTGTATCTATCTTCATAGCTGCACAATTCAACATTGCAAAACTATGGAACCAGCCAAGATGTCCATCAACAGATGAATGGATTACAAAAATATAGGATATATACACATGGGATTTTACTCAGCCGTAAGAAAAACACAATTATGTCATTTACAGGGAAGTGGATGGAACTGGAAAACATTATACTAAATGAGATTAGTCAGTCACAAAAAGTAAGAAATTGGATGCTCTCCTTAATATGAGAAAGCTAGGTAGAAAACAGGTCATAGGAGAATCTCTAGACAAAGAAAGAGATACTATCGATGAGAAAATAAGGTGACCTAACTGAGGGTATAGAAAGGGAGAAGAGGGAAATTCTCTAATGTTCATGATGTACATTAACAAATGTATCAAAGTTAATCACTATGCCAAATGGGGCAGGAACTGGGTAAGGGGTAATTGGGTGATGTGTGCATGTATGCCTCTACCATCTTGTACTCCATTAAGATGTATGACTACAATGTACCAATAAAAATTTTTTAAAAGAATATAAAGTTTTCTCAAAATTAAACAATTCAACTTTAAAATGTGCAAAATATTTGAGTGATTATTTCCCCAAAGGAGATATCTAAGTAGTGACTACACACATAAAAATATGCTGAACATTTTTTTTTTTTTTTGGTGGTACTGGGGTTCCTGGAAGCCCTTCTACCTCCGGGCTACACTCCCAGACATATTTTTTTATACTTTTTTATTTGGAAACAGGGTCTCATAAGCCAGTGCGCGCAGCTGGCTTCGAACCTGCGCGATCCTCCTGTCTCTGCCTCCCAAGCGCGGGGATTACAAGCGTGTGCCACCACGCCCGGCAATGCTGAACATTTTTATCCATTTGGGAAATAAAAATTAAATCACATGAGACATCATCATTTATTTTTAAAAAATGTAAACTAGGTTATAGTGACAGAAAGTAGATGAGTGCTTACTTTGGTAGGAGGTGCAGGGAAGGATTACCAATGGGCCAAAGAAAACTTTACAGAATAATGAGTAATGTATTATCTTGGTTGTGATCATGTTTTCACACGTCAAAAGCTTACCACATGATACATTTTAAATATGGGCCATTTTTTGTGTGTCAATTATATTTCAAAAAGGATTAAAAATTTTTCTAATCAGTATGGCTCCAAATGACTCCTTATAAAATTGTGAAACATTTGAGTTGATTTGGAGTACCACAATTTAAGTTTACACCGTAGGCTGTGTGGAACAAGGAATAGAATCAGCCTCAGCATCTTATTGAGGCTGTCAACAACGTAGTGAGACCCTGATTCTAAATGAAAAATAAAAAGGACTGGGGGTGTAGCTTGAAGGTAGAACATCCCTGGGTTCAATCCCTAGCAACACACACACACACACACACTCACACACATGCACACACATGTGCACACACACACACACACACACACACGTATAGGCAAGTAAACTCAGACTCTTTGGTGGGACTCATCTGGGCTCAAATCCAGGCCATACTCTCTCCACCTCTCGGAACTTCAGTTTTTCTGATCTATAAACTGCAGCTGACAAAAGTTGTCCCTCCTGCTCACTATGAAAATTCAAAGAGCTAGTACACATTAAGCACTTGGCCAGCACCTCAGTACCTGACAGCCATTACTAGGAAACTGACTGAGATGAAGTGACTTGCCCCAGGCCCTACGGCTACGCTGCAGCGTGTACGACACTAGCGGGCCTTCGCCTCTGTCATGGAGGTTTCCCTCCATGAGCGATGATGTATCTTCTGTATTTTGTGACATCAGACATACTGTGCAACAACAAAAGCGAAATCGGGAGGATCACAATAGAATATAGAACCAAATAAACGCAGCTAGAGTACCAGGGACTTATAAAGCTGGCATCCAAAATTTTGCACAGCCAATAAACAAAGGAATTGATGCCAGCTTTTGTTGGGATCGTTTATATGGGATACTGAACACAGCACAGACTTTAGATGGGATTCATGTGGATAGAGACCAGAAAGCAGGCAGTAAAACCCAGAGACTTCTTTATCACTATGATCCATTCTTGACCCAGAGTCCAAGAACTTTAAAGGGCCCATGTATAACCTTTAAGGCCCTATGAAAACCCTGAAGTCATATGAGGAAAGCTTTATATACTTCCCTCTTCTAGTTCTTATCAAATTCTTAAAGAGAGGAGCCACCTCTCTAAAATATTAAAAAGAGTTGTAAGCGGTAAGCTGATGTTAGAGACAAAAATTAATTTAAAAAATCATAACCTTGAAGACGTCTTTTTGGAATATAACTTGAAATAGTATGTTTGATCTACTTCTCTTGCCTGAAAGTGAAACGAAGCCAGTAAGTGACACTAAAACAACAGCTAGGGTGAGAAGCAGAGAGAGGACCGCTGAAAGGCAGGATCACAGGGGCTGACAGTTTAGCTTGGCTTCAGCAGGTGGCGGGTAGGCAAGTGGTCACTTGAGCCAAAATAAAGTTGGTTAATTTTTACTACCCTACCCCTAGCCCTTTGTAAAATCTGCGTGAAATTCTTATGTGTAAGTATGCCAGAATTGTTAAAAAAAAAAAAAAGCTTTCAATGGTTCTGGAAAACAATGGCCATTGTAAATCCCAGGCACCTATCAGCCTGCATTTTGAAAATCGATGAGATTTTTTATCTGATAAGAAAAGAAAGAGATCTTCTAGAAAAAGGTTATGATAAAAGCTTATTTTCCTTAGGATGGAGAGTGAAATCAAAGTTTAAAATGCTGCTACAGAGAGGACTAGCAGAATATTAATAATTAATGTATGGCAGCAATACAAAAATTTTGAAGTGTAAATTTGATGAACAAATGTAAATTTGATGAACATAAAGTGGCATAGAAGCAGGAGCAACAAGGGAAGAAGGTAGAGGTGGGTCCTCTGCTCAGAGACAGGATAGAGAGTAACCCGAGGGGCCTTGATGGGGTTTCCCTTTATGATAAGCACAAACTTTCATTTGGACATGGGTGACTGTTATAAAAAGTTATGAGGGAACATAAGAAAAGAAGAATAACCAAAACAAATCAGGTCTGGGAGCAGCATTCCCAAGGGCCTTTTGAGAGAGAGAGAGAGAGAGAGAGAGAGAGAGAGAGAGAGAGAGAGAGAGAGAGGTTTAGCACATTACTTTGATTTGTGCTTTGCTATCTAGCCCCCGCCCCCACTTTCAATTTTCTTCCCATCCCCTTTGCTTCCATTCATACTGTTAGACTCTTTTTAAAATCCATTCCAATTTCCCTCTAATATTTGTGTATAATTTTTCCTCCTTTTAACTGAGCCCCTTTTGAAATGCCTCCTTTTGTGTGTCTCCAGGCAGGGGGCAGGGTCTTTGCTCTCCTCTTGGGCCCAGTTTACAGGGGCTTGGGGTTTCGTGGGAGCGCTCAGGAGAATTGTGCAAATTGCACGGGGCTTCCGTTGGAAGAGCCACTCATCCCGCGACCCCGTGCTGTGCCCGAGTGCATCAAGGCCATGTCAGCCCCTTGATGCTGCCTCCCACTGTGATCTTCCTTTGCACTGTGTCATATGTCAGGATGGGTTTTCCCACAATGCATTCTTTAGTTCAGTGTCAGGGAAAGAGAACAAATAATGTGCTCCTGTGGCAGCCAAACATGCTACCTGCAAGGCTGGAGAGCAGGACACAGTTTCCTCCTCCCAGAGAATTCCCTCAGCAAAGCTGTCCTTTCCTTCCCATTATGCTCACTCCCTACCCCCCACCCTCACCCCCTCTACACACACACTTCAGCAAAGTGCTTCCTGCAGGTTAGGGTATTCATCGGATGGGAAAATTTGGAATTGTAGGTAATCTTAGTGAATTCATTGATCCGTCTGTTTGTGCCAAATATATTTACGAAAGAAATCATGACTAAGGTGTTCTACGTGGTTTGTAAAAAGCTTAGTTATAGAGCATCTTGACAGTGGCAGAGGTCAGAAGACTTCATAAAAATGGACCAAGGAGAACTCATCTCTAAGCACATGCAAATATCTACTTTAATTAACAGTGCACTGAATTATCTGTTTACTATTTTTTAAATGAGCATTAAAAAACAACACCCCATTTGCTATTTAAAATAACCAAACATCAGTTTTGTTGCCCTTAATCTGGCTTTCTTAAGAAAGATGACATCTTCTCCCTGATGATTTTATTTACTACCTGATCACACACAATCTCTTGTGCCTGTGCCACATGCCATAGAACGCATGGCGTTTAGAGATGTTATCCAAACTTCTTCTATCCACCTGCCTTATAGACAGAAGGTAGAAAGGAAACAAACGATTTGTAAATCCTTAGAGAATCTGAAAAGATCAATGAATAAATCAGACTTGCCCCTCTTCTCTGTAGATTGCACAGCTTACTCTGAAGCAGAAAAAATTAAAAGATCACATCAGATAACAGTTCAACGGTAGGGAAAAGGCAACTGCTTTACACACCTGCTATGAACCATCCTGGAAGAATCTTTAGAAATGCATGATCTCAGATCCCACTCCACCTGCCAGTTCAGAATCTGCATTTTAAGAAGATCCCCGGTTGGTTCAATTTTGCACATTAAGGTGTGAGAAGCTTTGCACTGCACTACAGAGACAAGCAGGGTTCTGAAAAGATTTTGACTGAGCCAACTGCATCCAGAACTTTACCCACAGAGTACATACAACCACTCTACCTGGTTCAGGTGTGAACACAAAACACCCTCACAAACTAAAAATGGTATTTTCTATATCAATAGCAGAAGAGAATGCTTAATACAAACACTTACCAAGTGCAGACACCTCTCTTCTATTTGTAGGAAAATGCATATGAAATATATATAGTCTTATATGTATTAACATACATGAAAATGACTTAGCAACAAAATAAAGGCAGATCCTGGATTGCTATAATACCTAATGGAGGAGGGAGAAACGTGGTAAAGGTTAAAATAAAACAATTCAAATTTGCAGGTTATGCTGACTGTATCATTCTGAAGGAGTTTTCAATACAATATTCTACATAGAGTCATTTAGATATTTACACCGTACATAAATTGAAATTTGTTATTTTTCCCTCTAAAATGAGTTGCTGAATATGTGTGAGCCCAGTTCTAAGAAGCTTGCCTTCTCTTTCCTCTTTCTCTCTCTCTCTCTCTCTCTCTCTCTCTCTCTCTCTCTCTCTCTCTCTCCCTCCCTCCCTCCCTCCCTCCCTCCCTCCCTCCCTCCCTCCCTCTCTCTCTCTCTCTCTCTCTCTCTCTCTCTCTCTCTCTCTCTCTCACACACACACACACACACACACATCACTCTTGTTGTCAAATCATGAATGGCTGGTGCTATAGCATGTCTCCTCAATCCAGTAGAAGTATTCTTTAAACTCCTCGGTAGAATTTATCCTCCCTCCAGCTCTGTTCCACCTCTGCCCTTATAAATCCACACGTACATGTTTACTTTACCAGTTCTCTAATTTATAACAAGGTGAATGCTTGAGCAACGTTTGTTATAAGGTTCGCGCTTGCTTTCTGATTGTTGTGTTTTATCATATGTTTCTAAATGGGAAAATCTCATTTCACTAATGATAAAGCTGAGTTCAAAGAATCCTTTAGAAGTGCTGTGTATAAACAATCATGAAAGAGTGCTGTTCCAACCACAGCTCCTGTTCTTGGTACACTGCTTATGATCACCACCAGGTGAATTCTATTGATCTCATTAATATCCTACTCTTTCACCTTATTAATTTTCTTTTTTATTTTATTATCAAATACTTATTTTTTATTTTGAAATTAATTAACATTTGGGAAAGCAGTTTCAGATTTACATGAAAACTGAACAGAAAGCACAGACTTCCCATACACCCCCTCAAACCCTCCCTCGTTTCCTCTATTAATAATATTTTGCATTAGTGTGGCATAGTTGTGTCTTGATATTGATTCATAATAACTAACTAAATTCAGTTGGCTACATTTGGGTTCACTCTTTGTGTTGTACATTCTACAGGACCTAATTCCCAGTTTTTATTATATCACTGCTTAATTATTTTTGGATTTTCTTCCCATCTAATTAAGAAAAATATTACTTAAGAAAAGGAACACGCTCCTGTCGATCACCTCATTACTAGAATTAAGCAACAGCTATTGTTCCTTCTGTTTTTGTGTTCTTCTCAAATCTCAATACCAGCTCTTTCTCACAGAGTCATCCATTAAACCAATATTTACTAAGCATCTTAGTGCCTTTAAAGAAGTGCTTGCCAAGAGAGGTACAGAATTCCCCATGGCTGCTTCCTGGAGCCAAATTTCTTTGAATCACCTAAATAGATTCTCCTTCCTGGTGTTTTTATTTCCCCATCTATTTTACACCCACCTAATCAAAACCTGAAGCAGAGAGATGATATAGAAACCAGGAATTCTTTAAAAATATTTCAGATGATCCTTAGAAACTGCTAATAATTTCTTAAGACACCTAGGAAATAGGCCAAAAAATACTACTCTGTGATCATTTTTAATTGAATGCAAAATACACAAAAGCTTTTCAAATAAGTCCAAGACTTCAAAAATTTTATCTAAAAGATAAAAGCAATATCTCTCGTTAGGGATATTTGAATGGGATGTGTAGAGCTCTGTACTGAAAACAGACATAAGACTCAAACATGGTGCTAATATGTTGAAACATACACACGTTCTTTGGCATAAACTCTGTTGTCTAGATCTGTATAAAGCTTATCTTTATCTGCGATGATCAACTTTGGCCTCCCCTGCTTTGATGACAGGCTGTAACAATGTCACTTGGCTATTCTTGAAAAACAGCTACTAAATGTTGATGATACTTATGGCAGCGGTATTTATGTGAGAATCCTAAACTACTTGGGGAAATGTTTTGAAGGTGCAAAGGAAGGCTGGCGTAGCCATAAATTCTAAGTAATGCTGCAACTGGGCAAAGATATAAAGTTCAATGGCCTCTGCTTCCTGGCTCGGTTTTATTCATTGTCTCATACACTCACGTGAGACAGCATCCTAATCTAACTGGAAGTGAGGCTCTTCCTAGCTGGTTAACTATTAAACTGAAGAACTGAAGGATGTCATTATTTCCTGAGTTTCATTTGCTTCTTGAGTAACACTTATGTAGAAAGAAGAAATCAATTCAATGGGCCATGCAATCAGAATAACCAAACTATGACTCTGACCATTTATCTCATATTCTTGGGGATAAAACTTTTGACATTTGTCCAAACAAGTGAAAACAGAGGGCACATCAGAGTCTTCAAAAATGATGTCCATTACAGAATGTGCCTGAACACAATGGGACTAGTAAAAATGCAAAATCCTCCTTTTGAAGGAAATGTTAAAAGCTACCAAAGTTACTAAAAAATGCAGACACGAGGACTTATGTGACTTGTTACCAGCAAGACAGAGGAGTTGCATGGGGAAAGGCAGCCAACCCCTGACTTACAACACAAAATTACCTATCATCCATGAGAGCAAATGGCTACTGTTTCCCAGCCCCAATTCACACCTTCCACCAACACTCCAAACTTGTGGGTATCAGGCATGGAATGGGAACATTGGGATTGTTTTTTGTTTTGTTTGGGGATTTGGTTGTTTGTTTTGTTTTACTGCTTCAAATGCATTACGGTGCTTAGCAGAACATTGTAGGTAGGGTGTGGCCACACTGCACAGGAATTGCATGGAAAAGACTCTTCAAGTTACTTCAGTATTCTCTATGCCATCCATCTCAGACTAAGGGACTAGCCTTTCATAACCCTGATTCCATTATAGCCATACTTAGCATACAATTTCCACTCCAGGAAGGAAGATCCAAAGAATGTGAATACTTCTACTTTTTCCCAACTAACTATACCCCAAAATGTCTAGTTTTCTAGCTTTTTGTCATATAAAACTATAAAGTGAACAGTACTTTTTACGATTTAATTATTCTTCACATTCCTGACTATTCTTCCTTATTCATCAAATAACAGACCAGAATAGCTCCTCCTAAGTCCATCTGCTAAAACTCATTAGGCCTCTATGATACACACGCACACACACACACACACACACACACACACACACACACACACACTTTCTTGGTGTTCTATAATATCCCTAGACTTCCCCCAAACAAATTTTATAGAGTGAGGTTAAATATTTAGAGTCGCAGTCATGAAAGAAAAGCAAAGGGCTATGTGCTCCAGCTCCTCAATAGCTGTAATCTCATAAACAAAGGAATGCATCGACTAGGCTCTGCTAGATCCAGCAGAGGACTAAATATTACATGTGAGGTCCCTTGTGTGTCTGCTTTACCTGGACATAATAGTCTACTCCATAACCTCCCATACTTCAGGCAACCTTCAGGTTAATAAGTGCCTCAGCTATAGATAAACAGAAAAAGGGACAGAGAAAGAAATACAAACACACACATACATGCGAATATAACACATATGCATGCATAAATATTATATGCATGTGTGTACGTACATGTGTATGACTTTTTGAAGGTCTAGTTCTAACACTTCCAGAAACGTTTTTCTGTTCACCGTAATCAGTCGTCAATGACAAAGACTGTCCAGGAGCTCTTTTTAGCCACTTTGCCTGGTCAATCCAAATTCAACACTTACATTTAATAGTAATTCAGTGTGAGAGAAAGAAAATACCTCTCTACCCACCCTTGAGTTTGGAGTGGCAAACGATAAAAAGTTATGATAGCATTCTGGTTTTGAGAGACTCAGAATGCCTATTTATTTCTCTTTTGTGGAAGTGCACTTGAAAAGTAAAACGTGAAACCCTGCCCCAGTGTGAGATTAAAAGCAGAGGGAGATTTTCCTCATAACTACAAATGATCTACGCGGAGCGAACAAGTAATGATGAGGTTTTGAAAATGATAAGATTGTAGCAATCCAACGCACTGCAAGAAATTGGCAAATTGTAAAACGACCGCACACCAGAAGGAGCCGCAGAGCAGCTCTAATTTTGCAGGCTCTCCAGCCACAGCAAATGGAGGTGATACAGGCAGCAGGAAGGCTTTTCATCTCGCAGGGGCTGCCAGACCTTCTAAATCATGAGATACAGAAGGTTAGCTACATGGTCTTCATCTGAGAAAGTTAAAGGATAATAGCCACAGGGCACAGGGCAGTTGAGATATCTGTAAACTCATTTCTGTCATTGCTTTAGGGATACAGATCCTGTTGGCTTTATTGAACGCAGTGGCTGCTGGCTTGTTATGAACATTAACGGGGTCTGTAGAAGTGACTTCGGCCATTGACTAGATAGCTCCCTTTGGAACAAGGTTACAACTTCTGGGGACAAGGCAAAGTGATAGCAGTTTAAAGAAAAGGACCTTCAGCCAGGAGCTGTGGTACATGTCTGTAATCCCGGTACTTGGGAGGCTGAGGCAAGAGGTTTGCAGGTTCCAGGCCAACCGCAGCAATTTAGTGAGATCCTGTTTCAAAATAAAAAAGGCTGCCTATAAAAGCTCAGTGGTAGAACATTCCTGAGTTTACTCCCATGTGCAAGAAAGAAAAAAGAAAAGAAATCTTCTTAGGCAGATTAAATTTTGGGGGTCTCTGGAAGCTAATGGTAATCTATCCTTGACATCTACAGACCATAATTCTACCCTAAATTAAAATCCCTTATTCTGTCTGTGTGTGTGTGTGTGCGCGCGCGCGCGCACACATGATGGTGAGAATTAAACCCAGGGGCAATCTACCTCCATGCTACACCCAATGCCTTATTTTATTTTATTTATTTTGAAACAGGTTCTGCCTAAGTTGCTGAAGGTCTTGCCAAGTTGCTGAGGCCGGCATCAAACCCGTGATCCTTCTGTCAAAGCCAGCCTTAGTAATTTATTCCTTTTAAGTTAAACTAAATGCAAACAAAACATACACACAACTAGGACTGGGAATGCAGATCAGTGATAGAACATTTGCCTAGCATGTGTGAGATACTGGTTTAATTCCCAACACCACCAAAACCAACAACAACAACAAAAAAAAAACCCTAAAATTTAAACAAGTATTTCAATTCTATTTTTTTAGGTTTTTGTTATTTTTAGTTACACTCATAAGAAAAATAGGACCTTGGAGATTCAAAAAAAATTTTTTTTGTTTTCCTTGTTCAAAGCACGTAATCTGCTGGGCATGGTGGTGCATGCTTGTAATCCCCATGCTTGGGAGGTGGAGACAGGAGTATTGCGCAGGGTCGAAACCAGCCACACTGGCTTAAGAGACCCCGTTTCCAAATAAAAAAGTATAAAATAGGTCTGGGAGTGTAGCCCAGAGGTAGAAGGGTTTTCAGGAATCCCAGTACCACCAAAAATTTAAAAATTAAAAAAAATCACATAATCTTTTCCTCAGTCAGCAGGTTAGGCAGTCTACTCTTCCTTACTCTGTACAAAGTGCCATGTACAGCCCAGTGACTCACTCCTTACCGCGCCACACTGTGCCCTCCTGACGTGGTATCTTGACTGTGTTCACAAGGCCGGCACCTTTATCTCTCCTTCACGTCCTAGCCTGGCCATCGACACTCCAAGGCCACCCCCTTACTCTGCAAGACCCTGTTTCCAAATAAAGTATATAATAGGTCTGGGAATATAGCCCAGAGGTAGAAAAGCCCCTGGGTTCCACCCCCAGTACCACACACACAAAAAAAATAGTCCTCTATACCTGAGAATGACAGAGCAATACATTATCTCTAGAAAAGCAAACAATCAATGTTTCCCCATTTCTACGATCATCTTTATGTAAAGTCTTCATTGCTAATTATTTTCCAAGTTGCTTACAGTTTTCTTTGGGTATTCATTATTTATTTATTTATTTATTTATTTATTTACTTATTTATTTTACCACTGCTTTGTATCCATACATTGTAGTGAGAGTCAAAGTGATGCGTTCAGATATGCGCACATATCTCGCTGCATTTCCCTCTGCACCCTCCCCTCCCCTGCCCACCTCCCTCCCAGTACATGCTAATTTGATTAGCAGGGAAACCTTCACCTCCTACCCTAACCTTACTTGGAGTGTTTCCTTCCTCAAGCCTCCTTTTCTCCTCCCCTCCTCCCTTCCCTGAGCCCTTTCACCTGGCTACTGGTGTCCCTCCATGTTATCACGGAGTCTTTTTTTTTTTTTTTTTTTTTTTTTTTTGTTCCTCTAGCTTCCACATATGAGAAAACATACCACCCTTGACTTCCTGAGGCTGGCGGACCTCACTTAGTATGATACTCTCTGATACCATCTGTTTTTCTGAAAATTGTATAATTTTGTTCTTTATGGCTAAGTAACATGCCATTGTGTGTATGTACCACATTGTCTTTGTTCATTCATTTGTTGACGGGCATTTAGGTTGGTTCTGTCTGTAATTTGGCTATTGTGAATTTCCACTGTGGAGATCGGTATGGAGGATCCTCAAAAAACTAGGAATAGAACCACCATCTGACCAGCCATGCCACTCCTCAATATCTTTACCTTTGTTTCTTGTTCTTAAAAAGAAGACATAAGCAATAGGCTTAACATCTTAAAGTGAGAAGTGAGCTTCATACTGAACTAGTGGCTGCTTGCTATACCTTTTAAAAGTCTTCAAGCTCTTACAGCCGGGCGTGGTGGCGCACGCTTGTAATCCCCGCGCTTGGGAGGCTGAGACAGGAGGATCGCGCAGGTTCAAAGCCAGCCGCGCGCTGGCTTAGGAGACCCTGTTTCCAAATAAAAATGTAAAAATAGGTCTGAGAGTGTAGCCCAGAAGTAGAAGGGCTTCCAGGAACCCCAGTACCACCAAAAAAAAAAAAAAAAGTCTTCAAGCTCTTCAATTCACTTGATTTTTATTGACTCCTTCGTTCCACATATATTATTCCTTCTTTTTTTTTTTACTTTTTGCATTATAAAATATTTCATCCAGAAGATTTTCACAATACTGGTGAGTCATAACTGATACTATCCACTCTTCTAATTATTTCAAGGTAAACATTTCCAACTGCTATTATTTCCATTGATTTTCACACATTTTGATTCTTTCTCCTTTTACGTATTCTAAGTCGTAGATTTTTCTTCCTCTGAATGCCTATTTTTAAATATTTCCTTTATTTGTTATATGTACCTTTCCTTTGCAAAATAATTACAGCTATAAGGTGTAATTATGGTTTAATCATTGCATCCATTCTGTTCAATGATCCCTTTACTAAGTGGAATTACATCTTACTATAACATCCTTATCAAGTGCTAGTTTTCAAAGAACAAGCTACACAGTCTTGCTGAGTCTTCCCCAGCATTTTCCTTTTCCAGAACAAAGCATTCTTACAGAGTAAAAGGTTTACAAAACTCTGATAGCAATTCAAGCTGATAGAAAAATGAAAACTATATTTTAGTCATGTTGCAGGCAAGAAAAAACTGTGAAACTGAATCTATCTTCACAACATAGACATTGGCAACCTTTAAAAAATGTCCCAAGTGGTTCACCTTTTAAGATTCAACTTTTAAACATGTATTTGAATTCTATTTTTAAAATACTGACAGCTCTTGCTCTCCTAATGATTTTAATTTTCTTTTCTGGTATTTTGCTATGAAGAAACTTCATTTGAAATAAATAAAATTAGTATATAATTCCTATTTTAGCCTTGGCTTTTATTTTGTCACCTCAAATTCTTTTAAAAATAGACTATAAACCAATGCATAAATAAAATAAAGTCTTAACTGTGTATATGTTTAAGCTCTTGAGTGGTGGGCACTCTACAAGCTTTGCATGGATCATCTCCTTTAATCTGAAGACAAAATGACCTTGGTACTATTATTATCCTCATTTTACAGATGAGCTAACAGCTTTTTTAAAAGGTTAAATAACTTCCCCAAGTCGCACAACCATTGTGAATATAGTATCAAAAATAAGTGATTTCTTTTGAACCCATTGGCTGATGAAGTCACTGAACCTGTAAGTGAAATAGCACTTCCAAGGGTCATCACGGGAAAATCAGAATCTATTACCTTAAAATTACTGAGACTTGAGAAACTCACCTTGTATGCACACTTCAGGATTCAAAGCCATGGGGGCCATATGCCCAGGAGCACTTTTGTGGGATCTCACCAGTGACACAATAGATGAGAGCTTGAAATCACTCTTGGTCTATGTGGACAGTCAGTCCATTGACACTCTGGCTGCATTCTCATTTCTTTTTATTATGACCAGAAGATTTTCTAATAATTAGATTATAAGTAAAGAAGACTGGTGATAATTTTGCAAGCTTCAAATCAGCACTATTTTGAGTTATATGTGACAAATGAGCCAAAATTTGTCATATATATGTATTATATATCTATATATTTATATATACATATACATATATATATACCTTTATGTATACACATATATCATATAGTATTTTTTTTGTTTTTGGAGAAGGGTACTGGGGATTGAACCCAGAGGCATTCTACCTTTAATCTACACCCCCAGCCCAATTTTATTTCTTATTTGGAAACAGGGTCTCGCTAGGTTGATAAAAGTCTTACTACTTGCTGATGCTGTCTTTGGACCTGTGATCCTCCTGTCTCAGCCTCCCAAGTACTGGGATTATAAGCGTGCATCACCACACCCAGCTCATATATTTTGTCTATATATAATTGGTGCTGCATGTGGTAGTGCATGAGTAAAATCCCAGTACTTGGGAGACTGAGACAGGAGTATCTCAAGTTCAGGCCAGCCTCAACATCTTAGTGAAACCTTGTTTCAAAATAAAATATAAAATAGGTCTGGGAGTAAGGCCTAAAGGAAGAAAGCCTCTGGGTTCCACCCCCAGTACCACCAAAAAATAAAATAAAATAAAATAAAATATAGAAAAGACTTGGGGTGTAGTTCGTAGGTACAACACCCCTGGGTTCCATACAGTTCCATCAAAGACAAAGGTTAGCATAATTGATTAGTTTGTAAATCTTTACAGAACATGACATATTTTATGTATATTCTGTCATCACAATAGCATATACATAAATAGCTTGTGTCCCTTTTTGTGTAAACATGATACAAATGTAAAATATTTTGATAATCCTATACTTTGGGAAGTCACTATATATGTCACGGGAATTATCAGTACTCAAAGAATCCAAAAGTCATAAACATCAGTACCCAAAAAGACTCAGCTTATCTTTCTTTAGGTTTTAAAGGGGCTACAGGATTTTATAGTGTTTTGAGCTTAGGAGACAGATTAAAAGCATAGTTTTCTCAATGAATCACAATTATTCTAATTAATAGACATATCTAGGTAACAAGATTCTGAGAGGGAACATCATATTATCTACACACACACACACACACACACACACACACACACCCCACAACATTCACAAACAGAATGAAGAGGGTAGTTTAAGCTTCATTTCTCCAGCACTCAATAAAATAATTCACATTATTTGTAGCTTGATTACCCATAAAACTTTCAACAGTTGAATAAATATCTGAGTTCTGCTTTTGTTTCAATTTACTTGTATACCTGTGAGCCCCTTTCCTTTGCCCCAGATAGAACACCAGGAGCCTACTTCCTAGTGGTGTTAACAGGAGTTGAATGTTTAATTTTCTGCATGCTGTGTGTTAAAGCACCCTTAGGTGTCAGGATCCAAAAACATAATACAAAAGAACAAACCCTGATTTGTATGTGAAGTCCTTCATATACAAATTATACCAAAGAGCTTTACCAACGGTGAACTTGACCCTGGTGGCGCAGGATGGCGTAAAATGTGACAGTCATCCAGTGCTCTGTGATAACTCACACTGAGAGGCCAAATGTCAAAGAATATACTTCTTCCCCAGTATTCCTTTGAAAAACACAGTGTCTGTCTATGAAGTTTGCTGTCAATCACAGAGCTCCTCTCGTACTTAATGTAAAGGAAGTGAAAAGTCCTTATTTAAAAGACAGATGTAGGCCAGGCATGGTGGCACATGCTTATAATCCCCACGCTTGGAAGGTGGAGACAGGAGGATCGCGCAGGTTCAAAGCCAGCCTCGCTGGCTTAAGAGACCCTGTTTCCAAATAATATGTCTGGGAGTATAGCCCGGAGGCAGAAGGGTTTCCAGTAACCCCAGTACC